>NC_053027.1:385132365-385300220 GCF_003073215.2 Triticum urartu | reverse complement strand
GAATTCCAAATTTTAACAGGGCACTAATATAGTTCTATGTTGCCTTTGTTAAGAAACTCAACGGGGGGGGGGCAGCGTATATCATTTCACACTCAAAGGTGGCACGTTCCCTCTTAGAACCACGAGCTTCCAAATCGGCCCAATTTTTTACCACAACATGTTAGTGCCATGACATGACACCATGCCAAGTTTCATGATTTCCAGGCAAGTTTTGGATTTACATGAATTTAAAATCAAAGTTTCTCGATGTTCCCGGCCGAGTCATGACGCCCAGATGTTTGAATTTCATTCTCATTTCTTCCATGGGACCTAGAAATTCAACCAAGGACACACATGTGATTTTTCAACCCACTTTGGTGCACCGGAGCATGTGCATGCAATTCATATTTAGATTATGCACATTAAAAGTCCAGAAACTCAATTAATATATAAAAAGGCCAAATGAACCCGAAATAATTCCAAAATTTAATAGGGCACTCATATAGTTCTATGTTGCCTCTGTAAATAAAATTAGGGGGAGGCAGCATATATCGTTTCGCACAGAAAGGTGGCACATTCCCTCTCGGAACCACGAGGCTTGTTGAGAGAATCTCCGGTTTTGAAAGAGGCTTATACCAAAACTTGTCCCAATTCTGCCAAAAATTATACGTATGAAAACAGGGTTTAGATTATCCCAAACATCTCGCTACCTAGACCAATAATGTACTATGATTTGAATTCAACATAAAATGGATAGAAATATTTGAATTGGAGAGCGTATGGTACATGTAGTTCATAGTGAAATATGATTACTGCTATATGTATGTTTTTTGTTATCAAGATAATATTTAAATTATTGTATAACTTGACAACAATCGTATTCAAATAAGGAAAATTGATTCAAATTTAGTCCATATGGTAGACGACAATATATATGTTCACATGGTGGAGTAAAATGTTCATATATGATGGAAGATCAAAATGTACGACTACATCAATTATAAACCGCAAGGTCACCTAACGATATATTCGAATTCAACATAACGTGGATTCAAAAATTGAAATTCGAGATCATGGCATCTGTAATCATATAAAAAGGGACATTACTCTTTCTTTGGTGGGAATTGATATGTTTTTTGTTGTTGTTGAGGGAAGTGCGAATCGATTTGGTACTGTGCAGGGTAATCTTGTTCTCCTGATTTTTTTTACATTTTTCTTGTAGTTTTTTCAATGGCATCTATAGCAATATAGTAAAAGGGGACATGACTCTCTTGTGTCTTGTATGAATTGTTTTTTTACACGTTAAGTTTGTTCTGCCGAACAAGGAATCCACACCTTGTTATCCCGAAATTTTCAAGCTCGAGTATGTTTTGTCTCACTTGCTTTGAAACTCCAGATTCTTCAACCCACGCCGCGCCTTGTTATCCCGAAATTTGGATGTGCGCGAGAACTCCCTCCTCATCCGAAATCGCTCCCGCAGCCCAGACACGCAAAATCCCCCTTCTACCCCTCAGCCGAAAATGAAGCTCCATGTCGTGGTGTCAAAACCGGTCGGGTTACGCTGGTAACTTACCCTACATTTCGGACAAGCGCGTCCCTAAGCTTGGCTCCCCCTCCCCCTTCGCCCCCCATTCGTACACCAAGGCCGCTAAAACCCACGAAACCCCACGCTCCTCCCTCGGCCTCCCGACCGCCACCCAGCCGGAGACTCTTCCCCGACTACGTCGTCCACTGCAACAGCTCACCGTCCCTCATCCACCGCTCCAGATGAGGATCCGTTGTCGATCTCGTCGTCCCGCCGGATCAGCCGCCCCGTCCTCCACCTCCAAGGAGCTGCCCCGACGTTCGCCTCGTCTATCGCGCCACCTCAATCCCCACAGCGCCGTCTTGACCTGCCACACCGGAACCGCAGCACCCTCACCAATTCCTCCGATGAAGCCAAGGCCAACTCGGCGCCACCAAGGAGGTTATGCACTCACCGCTGCATTTTATCTTTTATTCGATCTCACGGGGCTGCCTGTGCTCGATACCGAGCAGACATGGCGTTTCTCCATCGACGGCGTCGTCGCCGGCCACATCATCCATGGCGTCTCTCCCCCATGTCGTTGCTTCCTCGGCAGCGACTTCCACAACGGCACTAGCTACAGTTGCTCCGGCTCTCGCTCACGCTGCGGCTCTGTTCTTGCTGCCGGTCGTGCTACTGCACTGCTCCTGCTTTCGTTCGTGCTGCTGCTCTACTCTTGCTCTCGCTTGCGCTGTTGCTGCTGCACGACCTCCGGCAGCTACAGGAGTTGCTTCTTTAGCACTCGCTCGCGATGCTACTGCACGACTTTCTCTCTGCTAGTGCGTTCCCTGCTCGAGTGTCTGCTGATTTAGATCACTGCTTCTCTGCTACTAGTCCTCGAACGCCCTAAACATCTATTGCAATGCTCTGTTACTAGTTCAATCAGTTTCGACAGTAAAATTCAGTTTCGACTGTGAAGTTCATTTTCTTTAGTTAAGTTCAGAGCAAACAGTACTGACAGCATCTGTCGGAGCGGCCGTGGCACGGCTGATGTGTTTTACCTCTAGCACTTTTTGGTGATGTATTTTACATCATCTATTGCAGATGATATTAGGGTCCCACTTCAGATTAACATTTCCTGTCTTGTCATGCTTCAGCCTCGTCGTCGTACACCTTAGCGGAGCTGCTCCAAAGACGGAACCGTCCATCACAGCGGAGCAGTACCCTCGGCGCCATTTCTAGAGGCCTCGGATCTTCTTCCCTGCCTCCGACAGTCACACCAGCATCATCACCATCCTCCATGTCCAACCCAATGATGCTGAGGTCCACAAGGCTATGCCAAAGAGGTTGTACACTCGTCGCATCACTTTGTTTCTCCATTCATCTATTCTTCCAATTCATGTGAGCCAAACACCCAGGTTGACTGAAATCCTATGTTTCCAAATGCTCTATTTTGCACATGCATTCCTATCCTATTCATGTGTTTTTCCCGTCCCTACGTTTATAGAAACCTCCAATTCTAAGGAGCCCTTACAGATTTACTTCATTTTCAGATAGGCGTCAAAGAAAACTCTGTGTGTTATGTCCTACTCCTGTTGTGCCGTCATCCACCCCACCTGAGGTGCACCATCGACAGAAGTGGTCACTGCAGCAGAGATCCCCCTGCAGACTTCCTTTCGCCGCCTCAGATCATCTTCCCCATTCCCGGCAGCCACGCCAACTGCATTACCATCATCGACTGAGCAGATGAACCTGAGGACTACACAGTTCCGGAAGAGAGGCCGCAGTCTTTCGTGTTCGCTTACGTTATACATCGATTATTATTACCTGCTACTTTATTGTTCAATCTTGAGTTTTGAATTGCCCATGGGTCTCATATCGAGCCAGCAACGAATAGTATCTGTCTACTATCTGGTTCATCTGGGGTCTTCTATGTGGTTCATGTTGGGTGGGCAACAAACAATAGATGATCCATTGTCTATCTTTTTAAACTGAAGCTATGATCTACCTGCTATCATTAGTTTTGGATCCATCCACTTGTTTTCTACCATCAGTCTTGATTTTTGCATGCACCCCTTAGGCCTTACAAAATCTAACTTTTTTTTGTTATGCATGTCAGATATTGTACACAATCATACTGAACATGTAGAGAAAAAGAGAAGACCGTTGCGTGCGAATATAATGTCATGCAGACGCCGCTCCATGGTGGGCGAAGTGCCACCCCTCCTGCATTTCCAGATTGTATTCCAGAGGAAGATAACTGTTCAGATGGAGATTCAGAAGGAGCCGACCATGCATGTTTACCACCTGAGGTGTTTGCTCTAACCTGGCATGCTGATGTTGGTCATATCATGCATATGGCGCCTTGCATTGCTTACATTATACATCTTCTATGTCATCAGCTTAGTTTAGATTTGCTTTGTGTGAATGCCACCTATTTGGTTTCTATATCATACTCCCACCATTCCTAAATATTTGTCTTTTTAGAGATTTCAACAAGTGACTACATACGGAACAAAATGAGTGAATCTACACTCTAAAATGTGTCAATATACATCCATATGTGGTAGTCCATTTGAAATCTCTAAAAAGACAAATATTTAGGAACGGAGGGAGTATATGGGAATTATGCAATGCCATCTTCTTTAGCCAGGCATCATATACGTGAATCATGCAATGCCATCCTATTTAGCGAGTCATCGTATATGTGAATTGTATCGTACCATATTTTTTTTCATAATGTATTCCATTTGTCAATAATGTTTATACATTCATCTACTCTTCCTGTGCATCAGCCATTTGAGTCGGTCATGGGGAAATCTGGAGTGAAAACAAGGTCTTCTGAGCAATCAGTGCTACCTGTCGATGCAGATTTCTTGATGGTTACATACAGCTCCTCAGAGGAGGATTCAGAGAGAGATGACCAGTCGTATCCCCCCCCCCCCCGAGGTGCATGCTCTAACTTGGCTGGGTTATATTGCTCATATCATGCATATGGTGTCTTGCATTGCCATGCCATCTACTTAGATTAGACATGCTTTGTGTGAATGCCTCCTATTTGCTTTCTATATCAGATATGTGAATTATGCAATGCCATGTTTTTCAGCCAGTTATCATATATGTGAATTATGCACCGCCATGGAGCCAGGCATCATATATGTGAATTATCTCATGCCATCTTTTTTTCATTACGAATTCCATTTGTCGACAATCTATGTATATTGAACTACTCTTCATGTGTATCAGCCATTTGAGCCAGTTATGGAAAAATCTGGAGTGAAAACAAGGTCTTCAGAGCAGGCAATGGTACCTGTTGAAGCATATATCTCGATGGTTACAGGGAGCTCCTTAGAGGAGGATTCAGAGACAGATGACCAGTCCTATATCCCACCTGAGGTGTATGCTCTAAGTTGCAATGTTTATATTTCTCATATGATGCATATGGTGTCTTGCATTGCTTAGTTTAGACATCATATGCACAATATTGAATTCTATCTACTTAGTTTAGAGATCATACATGTGAGTGCCAGCTGCTTAGTATATGAATCAATTATGTCAATTATATCATGCCATCCTGCATACTTAGACAACATGTATGTGAATTATTTCATCCCAACCTATTTTAGAAAGACATCATATAGTTTTGTCATGTCATCCTGTTTAGGTACTCATCATATGTTGAATTATGCCATTATATCCTATTAAGTTATCCATCATATATCTGAAACTGTGTCATGCTATCCTGTTTAGTTACGCATCATATATGTGAAACTCTGTCATGCTGCCCTGTTTGGTTAGACAACATATATGTGAATTACCACATGTGTCTATCATACAATGTCTGTACGTTCAATTTCTTTTCTTGTTTATCAGCCATTTGAATTTGAGGGGGTGATGGCAGTATCTAAGGGAGCAAAACCCGTTCTTCACAAAAGACAATGCTACTCGTTGATGCAGATAGAACCATGGTTGTACTGGCCCACAAACTAGCCCCACCACACATAATCGAGACTCTTCCAGATTGCACACTTACATTGTTGGGCAGAGAACCAGCTACAACCCATCTAACCGTAACCCCAGTAGATAGTAACCCACTTATAACTGACAAAGCACCATGTCCACCATAGAGTACCCCCACACGAGCAGTTTGTAAAGCTACTGCAGTGCCCAAAGCACGAAGACCACCACAGCAAACCCAAACTCCACGTTTAAAGTAGAAGAGCAACTGTTCTTAGGTCAGATTCCATAGCTATGGTCCATACTCCTTTGCTGTTGCATCACTACATTTACTCATACCAACTACTTTCAAATTTGAAGGATCCAATTGAAACTCCAATGGCACAACAGGTATGTTTTAAACCTATTTCCTTAACTGGATTTTTGTTCTAACTTCTTGCTCTATGTTGATTTCAGTTTAAGTTGTATAAACAGTTATCTTCTCATGTGATGGACATTACAAGTGCTGCCAATGCTGCGTAGTTTCTCACACTTATATTTTGTCTATGCTGCTGTGTCTTAAAAATATATGAGTTGAACTATGTCTCTATCTTGATTAGGGAACATAATCTAGAATGATATGGACAATACAGTGACCATAGTACATAGATATATGTTTGTTTCATGTTGTTATCCTGTCCACCTTACTACTGAACCGGTTTACCAAAATGAGTTCCGTATACTACAAGCTAAACCTGTGATGTGTCTGCTTGTTTCTCTTGTAGTATGCAAACAGAATATTGGAGAAGAGCACCCTACTATGCAATGGTAGAGAAAGTAATGTAGATAAGGTTCAAGATAGTGAGACAACCTTGTTGGTCTCCAAGAAAGGTGATAAAAACGATCTTGGAGACAGTGAGAAAACCCCACAGTCCTACGTTGATGTAGTGTTCGAGTTACTGGCCAGTACCGTTGGCACAAGCTCTTCGAACTCGCTGCCTGAATCACTTCGGCTTCTTCAGTCTCAGCTACAAGCTGAAAGGCATCAGTCAGCTGTGCTGCGGCAAGAAGCCGAAGGACTGAGGAAGTCCCTGCAGAATTCAGATGCGTACTTTCTTGTGCAACAACAAGCGCTGGAGGATTTAAGCGCCAAACAAGAGAAAGTTAATAAGCTTGCTAAGCATCTTGCCAGCATTATGGGTACCCAGGATATTGTTTCTTGAACTATTTTGAAGTGGTTTCAGTTCTGGACTTGTTTTGTTGCGGCGTTTATATGCTGCTTTGTTCCCTATATTTGCGCTGGTGGTGAACTTTGATGCCCAGTGGATGTAATATGTGTAATAGCCATGATAGCCTAGCATAAGTTGCTTGCTTATTTATTTCCTTGTTGTCTTTTTTATTTGTTTGCTTGTAGTCAGTGCAGTTCTTTTTCTGCGGTTTGCTAGTGGCTGCAATAACCTATTTTTTAAAACTAGGCCACAATAACCATGGGCTAATATTTACTGTAGTGACACTGGGCCTCCTACAGGCCGTAGAAACAGTGGGCCTTCTACAGGCCGTAGAAACAGTAGGCCTTCTATGGGCCGTAGAAACAATGGGCTTTCTATGGGCCGTAGAAACAATGGGCCTTCTACGGGCCGTATCATCAATAGGCCTTATACGGGCCGTATGATCGATTGGCCAAACATGGGCAAATAACAGGCCGCATTATGGCCGTAAACGAGCTAGAGTTGGGATCGTACATTCATGGGCCGACCATAACGGGCCATCGTTAATAGGCCGTATTTGATGATGCTATGAAAACGGCCGAACGTATTAACGGACCACAAACGGGCCGACTGTAACCACGGGTTGAATTTGGCCCATAAGCAGAAAATGATAGTAACGGGCCGTAAGTAAACGAATTCTTGAAATGAGCCCAAGAATAAATGGGCTCTGTGAAGGCCGAAAGATAACATGGGCTGGAAACGGCCCAACGGAATAACGGGCCGTTAATGGGTATAAAGTGATACACTGTTCATTACGGGCCAGTTTCACCACGGGCCATTAATGGGTGTAAAGTGATACACTGTTCATTACGGGCCAGTTTCACCATAGGCCGTTAATAGGCCAAGAATTACATAGGGCCTCATATGGGACGAAAGACGTCATGGGCCATACATGGGCCAGAAGTGAAAACGGGCTGGAATCATATTGGATGGCCCAGATGACGCTACTGGGCCTAATTCGGATAGGGCGTAACTGGCCTTGGGTTAGCGGGCTATAAATGGGCTATATGCGAACATGCCGTTAACAGGCTTTCCATGGGCTGACTCGCCACCTTTTGACCAAGTCAAACGGGCCGGCCTTTTCACTAGAATCGGCCCCTGTTGGGCCGTGCCACGTGTCGACGTATCATAGGCGCCTTCTGTCCAATGAGTGGATGACATCTGTCCCAACGATGAGCCGACACATGTTTCCTCCAGCCAATGATGATTTTACACGTGGAAAATCCCCATTGGTCGGGGCTGTTAACGGGTTATCGGATCCAAAACCCGACCCGATAGCTTAACGGTGTTCCGTTATGGTGGATGCCACATGTCGGTCACCCTTGACGAAAGCCCTTCTGTGACGCGCGATTTATCGTCATGGAAGTGCACACTTACGTGATGATAATTTTGGTAATGTCATGGAACACTTCTACGACAACACAAGTATGACTATCTTGATTCTGTCATAAAATCGTCATGGATGTACATGCATGACAAAAAACGCGACCTACTATGACAAACACGTATCATCAAGGAAGTGTATTTTTTTTGTAGTGTCTTCTTGAAGATCCATTTATTCTCTATGGCTTGCCGATCATCGGGCAAGTCAACCAAAGTCCATACTTTGTTCTCATACATGGATCCCATCTCAGATTTCATGGCCTCAAGCCATTTTGCGAAATCTGGGTTCATCATCGCTTCCTCATAGTTCATAGGTTCATCATGGTCAAGTAACATGACCTCGAGAATAGGATTACCATACCACTCTAGTGCGGATCTTACTCTGGTTGACCTATGAGGTTCGGAAGTAACTTGATCAGAAGTTTCATGATCATCATTATTAGCTTCCTCACTAATTGGTGTAGGAATCATTGGAACTAATTTCTGTGATGAACTACTTTCCAATAAGGGAGAAGGTGCAGTTACCTCATCAAGTCCTACTTTCCTCCCACTCACTTATTTCGAGGGAAACTCCTTCTCTAGAAAGGATCCATTCTTAGCAACAAATATCTTGCCTTCGGATCTGTGATAGAAGGTATACCCAACAGTCTCCTTTGGGTATCCTATGAAGACACATTTCTCCGATTTGGGTTCGAGCTTATCAGGTTGAAGCTTTTTCACATAAGCATAGCAACCCAAAACTTTAAGAAACGATAGCGGTAAATCAGTAAGAGACATCATAGATCGCACCATATCTAATAAAGTACGGTTACGACATTCGAACACACCATTACGCTGTGGTGTTCCAGGTGGTGTGAGTTGCGAAACTATTCGCATTGTTTCAAATGAAGACCAAACTCATAACTCAAATATTCATCTCCATGATCAGATCGTAGAAACTTAATTTTCTTGTCACAATGATTTTCTACTTCACTCTGAAATTCTTTGAACTTTTCAAATGTTTCAGACTTATGTTTCATCAAGTAGATATACCCATATCTGTTTAAATCATCAGTGAAGGTCATAAAATAACGATACCCACCACGAGCATCAACACTCATCGAACCACATACATCAGTATGTATTATTTCCAACAAGTCTGTTGCTCTCTCCATTGTTCCGGAGAACGGAGTCTTAGTTATCTTGCCCATGAGGCATGGTTCGCAAGCATCAAGTGATTCATAATCAAGTGATTCCAAAAGCCCATCGGCATGGAGTTTCTTCATCCGCTTTATACCAATATGACCTAAACGGCAGTGCCACAAATAAGTTGCACTATCATTATTAAACATATATCTTTTGGCTTCAATACTAGGAATATGTGTATCACTAGTATCGAGATTCAATAAAAATAGACCACTCATCAAGGGTGCATGACCATAAAAGATATTACTCATATAAATAGAACAACCATTATTCTCTAATTTAAATGAATAACCGTCTCGCATCAAACAAGATCCATATATAATGTTCATGGTTAATGCTGGCACCAAATAACAATTATTCTGGTTTAATACTAATCCCGAAGGTAGATGTAGAGGTAGCGTGCCGACGGCGATCACATCGACTTTGGAACCATTTCCCACGTGCATCGTCACCTCGTCCTTAGACAATCTTCGCTTAATCTATAGCCCTGTTTCGAGTTGCAAATATTAGCAACAGAACCAATATCAAATACCCAGGCGTTACTGCAAGCATTAGTAAGGTGCACATCAATAACATGTATATCAAATATACCTTTCACTTTTCCATCCTTCTTATCCGCCAGATACTTGGGGCAGTTCCGCTTCCACTGACCAGTCCCTTTGCAGTAGAAGCACTAAGTCTCAGGCTTAGGTCCAGACTTGGGCTTCTTCACTTGAGCAGCAACTTTCTTGCTGTTCTTCTTGAAGTTCCCCTTCTTCCCTTTGCCCTTTTTCTTGAAACTAGTGGTCTTGTTAACCATCAACACTTGATGCTCGTTCTTGATTTCTACCTCCGCAGCCTTTAGCATTGCGAAGAGCTTGGGAATTGTCTTATCCATCCCTTGCATATTATAGTTCATCATGAAGCTTTCGTAGCTTGGTGGCAGTGATTGAAGAACTCTGTCAATGACACTATCATCAGGAAGATTAACTCCTGGTTGAGTCAAGTGGTTGTGGTACCCAGACATTCTGAGTATATGTTCACTGACAGAACTATTCTCCTCCATTTTGCAGCTATAGAACTTATTGGAGACTTCATATATCTCAATTCGGGCATTTGCTTGAAATATTAACATTAACTCCTGAAACATCTCACATGTTCCATGACGTTCAAAACATCGTTGAAGTCCCGATTCTAAGCCGTAAAGCATGGCACACTAAACTATCGAGTAGTCATTAGCTTTGCTCTATCAGACATTCATAACATCTAGTGTTGCTCCTGTAGCGGGCTTTGCACCTAGCGCTGCTTCCAGGACGTAATTCTTCTGTGCAACAATGAGCATAATCCTCAAGTTACGGACCCAGTCCGTGTAGTTGCTACCATCATCTTTCAACTTAGCTTTCTCTAGGAACGCATTAAAACTCAAAGGAACAGTAGCACGGGCCATTTATCTACAACAACATAGACATGCAAAATACTATCACGTACTATGTTCATGATAAATTAAAGTTCAATTAATCATATTACTTAAGAACTCCCACTTAGATAGACATCCCTCTAGTCATCTAAATGATCACGTGATCCATATCAACAAAACCATGTCCGATCATCACGTGAGATGGAGAAGTTTTCAATGGTGAACATCACTATGTTGATCATATCTACTATATGATTCACGCTCGACCTTTCGGTCTTAGTGTTCTGAGGCCATGTCTGCATATGCTAGGCTCGTCAAGTTTAACCTGAGTATTGTGCTTGTTCAAAACTGGCTTGCACCGATTGTACGTAAACATAGAGCTTATCACACCCGATCATCACGTGGTGTCTCGGCACGACGAACTATAGCAACGATGCATACTCAGGGAGAACACTTATACCTTGAAATTTAGTGAGAGATCATCTTATAATGCTACCGCCGTACTAAGAAAAACAAAATGCATAAAAGATAAACGTCACATGCAATCAATATAAGTGATATGATATGGCCATCATCATCTTCTGCCTTCGATCTCCATCTCCAAAGCACCGTCATGATCACCATCATCACCGGCTTGACACCTTGATCTCCATCATAGCATCATTGTCATCTCGCCAACTACTGCTTCCATGACTATAGCTACCGCTTAGTGATAAAGTAAAGCAATTACATGGCGATTGCATTTCATACAATAAAGCGACAACCATATGGCTCCTGTCGGTTGCCGATAACTTCGTTACAAAACATGATCATCTCATACAACAATTTATATAACCACATCTTGACAATATCACATCACAACATGCCCTGCAAAAACAAGTTAGACGTCCTCTACTTTGTTGTTGCATGTTTTACATGGCTGCTACGGGCTTAGCAAGAACCATTCTTACCTACGCATCAAAAACCACAACGATTTTTCATCAAGTGTGTTGTTTTAACCTTCAACAAGGATCGGGCGTAGTCACACTCGATTCAACTAAAGCTGGAGAAACAGACACCCACTAGCCACCTGTGTGCGAAGCACGACAGTAGAACTAGTCTCATGAACGCGGTCATGTAATCTCGGTCTGGGCCGCTTCATCCAACAATACCACCGAATCAAAGTATGACATGCTGGTAAGCAGTATGACTATTATCGCCCACAACTCTTTGTGCTCTAATCATGCATATAACATCTACTGTCAGGACCGCGATCCTAAGTCACACAGATCTAGCATGTAACACTTCATATCACTTTGCGGCCTCACGCACGGTCTTCCCACGGGTGCCACCTTACCTGGCCCAGGACCGTTTGCGCCTTTTGGCTCACGTATATGATAGTGTCGCTAGCATCCATATGACAGAGAACTCGGGCCGACATGACTAGTCGTGAACCCAAAGTGGCACTAACTTACAGGGACAGGCATACATGAAACAACATCGAACATGTCGGTCATCACCGTGTGAATCCGGGCTGTAGCAACTGGGCTAACATGACTCCGGAAACCCGGGCTGTAGCAGGCTAGCAGGACTCCGGAGGTCACCCCGTGACATTTCCCCGAAGGGACAGACATAGGAACGAAGTGAATCACATGCCGGCCAGTCTAAGTGTTCCGGAGCAGTAGTACTGGGCTAGCAGGACTCCGGTAAACCGGGTTGTAGCAGACTACCAAGCCTCATTGGAAACACCAGACTACATTTCCCCTTAAGAGAGGCCACCAAGGATAAACAACTAGATTGTCAGATCCCACACATACCAAGCATTTCAATAACATACACACAATATGCTCGATATGTGCAAATACAACATGGCATCACAACAAAACTCTACGACTCAAAGTATTTATTCATTAGGCTCCAAAGAGCCAGATATTACAAACATGGGTCACATGACCCAACATTCAGAGCATACCAGATAAAGCACATGCGGAAGCTTAACATGTCTGAGTACAGACATCTACAAATGAAAAAGGCTGAGAAGCCTGACTATCTACCAGATCCTGCCGAGGACACATGATCGTAGCTGAGGTAACAAGCTAAACATCGAAGTCCATGTGGAACTACTAGCGAGACTGAAGTCTCTCTGCAAAAACATAAATTAAGCAAACGTGAGTACAAATGTACCCAGCAAGACTTACATCAGAACTAACTACATATGCATCGGTATCAACAAAGGGGTAGTGGAGTTTAACTGCAGCAAGCCAGCTTTGACTCAGTGCTAACCTGAACTATGACTGCAAGCAACTCTTTTGAGGTGGCGCACACGAGTCCACATATTCACCATATCAATACACCACAATGGATCCGATCCCGTCTCCCTATGACAACGCCATCCATAGCACTCATGCTTATCTTGCGCATTTTAGAGTATCCACTTTCACTTGTCTATGAACTGTATAGGCAACCAAGTAGTCCTTTACCGCGGACGCGGCTATTCGAATAGATGATGTTAACCCTGCAGGGGTGTACTTCTTCACACACGCTCTCACCACTTACCGTCGTTTACACGACATGTACTCGGCAACCTTCAAGCGGAAGCCCAACGAGGGTGTCGGCCACGGCCTACATAAACACTCAAGTCTCTAGTCTAGGTTAATCGCCTATCCAAGTTCCATCCATAGGGAGTCCGGCCGAGGTTTCCACATACGGCCCCGAACGATGTGTACAGGGTTCCGGAGACACCAAACGGGCGACTCGGTACACCGTGCCATGGTGTATCTACCGCATCATAGCCCACCCCTAGGGTCAGTGCTACGAACGGCCGCCAACACATATCCTATAAACACCAGAAACTAGTTGCAACTCCTAGACAGAGAACTAGGGTGGTTAAGAAGCCGAGAGGGTCCATTGGTTTCGGGCCCAATGCATGGTAGTAGCTGGTTCTTAAATCACACATACAGATATCGATGCTTAAGGATGGTTCCAATGAAACAACCCACCATGTACTCCTACATGGCCTCTCATCGATACCTTTACCAAATCGTGTTCAACACACTTAGTTCACACAGTAGGACATGTTCACAACTTTCCAATTCATCCCTGATGAATCAGATCTGACACAACTCTAAGCAATAGCAGGCATGACAAACAAGCATGAATGAGTAGGCACATCAGGGCTCAAGCAACTCCTACTCATGCTAGTGGGTTTCATCTATTTACTGTGGCAATGACAGGTCATGCAGAGGAAAGGGGTTCAACTACCGCGGCATGTAACAGTTGAATCGTTGTTGTCGTAATGCAGTAAAAGAGAGCAGGAGGGAGAGGGTGGGATTGTATCAGAATGAACAAGGGGGTTTCGCTTGCCTGGCACTTCTGAAGATAATATAATTCTTCATCGGTGTCATCGAACTCATCGTCGGTAACAACGTCTACTCTGGAGGGAACAGTTACCGGCAACAGAGAGGGAGCACAATCACTGCAATGCACAATATGATGCATGATCATGACGTGGCAAGATGTTGTGATTTGATCTAATGCAACTAAAACCGGATTAAATGAAGTTGGTTTGAACCAAAGATTCAAATTCAACTCCATATGTGATTATTTAAATGCCACTTATTTGATTTGACCTGATCAGTAGGCATAAGTTTTTCAAACATGCATGATAATGCCATAATCAGATTCTTTGGATTTTTCTAATCATTTTTCATATATAAATTATTTGATTCGGAGCTACGGTTGATTTTCTATGAATTTTAGAAGTTTTGGGTATTTTCTGAAATAAATAAATCATTTCTGATTTATTTAAAATCCCAGAAAACATTTACTATGTAAGCATGACATCGGTGTGACATCAGCAAGTCAACAAAGGCGGTCCAGGTCAAACCTGACTAGTGGGACCCGCACGTCAGTGAAACAGGGCAGGGACAGAGGCTGACTGGTGGGTCCGGTTCAACAATGACGTGGCATGGTCAAACTGACTCGCGTGGCCAACTATATTAATCTAAGCTAAACAGGGAATAAATCCCGGTTTAAGTAAGGCATGGGCCCACAGTCAGTGAGAGAGGGGGTTAGTTAGTGGCGTCATTAGCCACTAATGATGGCGCCACGTCGACACGGCCGGAGTTAAGCCACCGGAGACCTTCCCGTGCGGCGGAGTCCACATGGGACGGCGCTATAGGAGGCGGCTGGGCGAGATAAGGGCACACGGAGGAGGCCCTCGCGCGTGCGCTTCCAACAGAGCAGGTGGGAGGCTGCGAGGTGGACGGAGCTCGTCGGAAGTGAGCTCGCGGCGGCGGCGGAGTTCGAGTGAGTGCGGGGTTGCGGCTGCAGCGCTCGAGCGACCAAACGGAGTGGCTAGGCAGCCTCCTGGAGGCACCAGGAGCGGGTCAGTGCCCTTGGAGCGACCAGGAGAGGCTTTGGAGCGTGGGCTCGCCGGCCATGGCGGACGGCGGCCTCGGTTTCACGGGCGATGAAGCTAGAGGAAGAAATCGAGCAGGGGAGGATGGGGGAAACGACCAGTAGCTCATAGCGCGTCACCTGAAGTACTCGTCAGCTCGGGGGTGGCTCTAGAGATGACGGAGTGGCGCCGGCGATCGCCGGCACTGGAGCTTGAAGATGATGTCGATGGCGGCGATACATCGCGTCTCCGGTTGCTTGGCTCGTCGAGGAGGCATAGATGACGGAGGCGGAGCCCATGGGCACGTCTGAGGGGCGAGGGGGTGGCGGTGGCTATGACTACGGCGAACGGCGGCGACGGCTGTTCTCGGTCTCGCTTGGGTCCGAGAGATAGAGGAGGTGAGGAGCTCCAGGGAGAGAGGGGAAAGTGACAGGGGGCCGAGGAGGGTCGTGTGGTGATGCTAGAAGGGCCGAGGCGTCGCAGTGGAAGCAGGAGGTGGCGTGCGCGTGTCGGGCACGCGCTCACGTCC
This sequence comes from Triticum urartu, assembly GCF_003073215.2. NCBI lineage: Eukaryota > Viridiplantae > Streptophyta > Magnoliopsida > Poales > Poaceae > Triticum > Triticum urartu. The sequence continues at coordinate 385,284,662 of NC_053027.1, read as the reverse complement.
TCCTGGCGCGAGGTGGACGACGACTGGCAGCACCAGGTGGGCTGGGCCAGGTAGCTATAGTAGCAGGCCGCAAATGTAAGCTAAGGTAGAACCCCATGTGGTTTTTCTCTCTCTCTCTCTCTTTCTAATTCTTTCCATTTTCTATTTTTCTGTAACTTCAGGGCTTTATTAAAGATGCCAGGGCATTTCCAAAAATCATGAAACTAATCAAGGCTACTGTTTATAATATATCCAATAGTAAACATTTTAGTTTATGGTTATTTGAGCATTTAAAATATTCTATAGCATTTAAATGCCCAAATGCAAATACTATATGATTTAATTCAGTGACCCTCTGTTGTCCTAGAAAAGTGTGCACCATTTTTGTCAGAGGTTCTAGACCAAGGCAAAGATGATGAACATTTTATAAGGGCATTTCAGGTTCATTGAAAATAATTTTAGTAAACCCTAGTTGGTTTCAGAGGGGGTGCTGGGGGTTCTGTCATCCCCATTTCAACTTTCTGTGAAAAGTAAACATGATGCAACACCAGATGCTAGCACTAGGTATTACGAGAACTAGGCATGTGACAGCTCACCCCCACTAAACAATAATCTCGTCCCGAGATTCAAGCGTAGGGTAAGATGAAGGGGGGACGCAAACTAACACAATCTTCATGATCCAGGTTGCACTTTGTGAGAACATTCATTCAATCATCATCTTTGTCTCGACGTCTTGCTCTAAGAACTCCAACCAATATGACAACGCGAGGAAAAGGAAAACTCTAGAAGGATCAATCTTCTCGAAGATTGAACAGCTGATGATCAACTCACAGAATGAGACATTGAAACATCTCTCGAGCTGAGACATGAAACATACATCCAAAGGAATAGAGTGAAACGGAGGATGAAAGTTCACTAGGTAGGCAACAATTCCACACTTAAGAAGGTGGTGAATGGTTGTCAACGTAGCGAGGAGTTGAGTTGCCATGATACCCTAACGAGACATGTTGGAGGAGGTGACTCGTAGAATCATTACCTGAGATGGCAAACAGAATTACTTTTGATTTAGAGATCATTGAAATTCTCTACACCACCCTGAGGAAATTCACCAACAATCGTTTGATGGGGTACGAAAGGATGGCACAATGGCGGTGCAAGCTGGGAACAAAATGCAAATGATGGGAATGATTCTAGTAACTGGGTAGAAACTCAACAATCGAGAGTAATTCCACTGTTTGAAAGGTTATGGCATAATCAAAGAAACTCAGAGCGGATCCAATTAATGCCGACAATATGTCCTAGTGCTTGCGCGTGCTCTCGAGAACTTGAACATTTCCATATTCATCAAGTTTTACCAATATCCATGGCAAGGATCCTGGCAACACAACATACTACCATGATGAATAATGATGGAGGATGCAGATGCAAAGAAATATAACACTTTCTCAGATTTCACCTTAGCGAGGCCAAGGGATCAAAATCTGGATGATCGACCGAGAGACATTTAGCACTCCGCTTCTAATGTTCTCCTTGATGTGCTAGCCTAACCCATTCATTGAAATGGTTTGGTATCTAGAACATCAAGTAGCAGGTCGGACTCTGGGAGCTCAGGAATCCATAAGGAATAACTATTGGAGTAAATCCTACGAAATCCTTATGGGGAGGTGGCCAACTTACTCAATCAAGATACTACAATAATAGGTCTTCTGGCTGGGTGTGTTGGCCACGACATCCACTTTACCGGGTTACAGAGAGACCAATATGATAGTTCCTGGGAAATGTTCCAACCATCATATCTGCCTGAGATTCAGATCTGGTTGGTGTCAGAATAATCCAGATTCATCTATTCTAGAAAGAAAATGAAAGTTTGCAACACAAATCGACGAGATGACATTGCGAGATTCTCGGGAGATGAGCTATGATAGCAAGCTCCAGATCATGAGCTGGTTCTGCTACAACATGTGAACATGCTGTCCGAGACAAGCATGGCCACATGGTAGTTTTATAATAAAACACTACCGAGTTCTGGTTGGGAACCATCATCAAGGATAACGGAATCTTGTACAAATCCATTGGGTACCTTCAGGACTAGTACTTAGAACTTATTATCCTTGAACAAATCAATCAGTGGCTTGGTGTGCTAGGGATACATATAGAATGAAGGTTGAAAGTCTCCAAACCACATAATACTTCGCATCTATGCATGACCGATTTGGGATGATTCCAGAGAAAGCAACATTGACTTTCTCGAATTCACGGCGGCAACTTGCATCAAATGCACATGAATTAGATGAAGTCACTTCTTTCATTCGAACATATGCTTCATGAACGGAACATGAAGATAATGCTTATAAAGTTTCCAATACTAGCTGGATGTTCAACACGAATCATGGAGAAGGTAGCAGTGTTGCTGATGGGCTCAACAACAATTCATCCAGGTTTCCATGGAGATGGAATTCCATAATTATGTGAACAAGTGATAGCATTGGTCAGACCCAAAAGATATAATGGTGTATGCTCGAGGGATCAACCACGAGTAAGACAACATTATGAACATCGTTGGTTCTGATTTGACTTGACAATAGCCCATACTCAAGTCAAAGTTTTGACAAGGCAATAGATCCAACAACTGATCATAAGGACCAATCGATGGAGGTATCATCTTTCTTCAACACGTACACACAGAAGATATCCCTCAGAGATGAACTAAGTTAAGCAAAGCTTCTACCTTCCAACTCTCCAAGTTGTTGTCTAGCTCAACCAACTAGCTCAGGGATATCCAACATAGATTCTTGGAGAAGGGGTGATTTATAAGAAAACCAATTTGATCACGAACCCAACATGGCGGTCAGGGGACAACCAGGTAACAATTTTGAGAAGATCTTCGGAAAATCACGAACCACCGATATGTCACTAAGCTCGAGAACAATCTTGCTTTTCAGGGAAAGACGATATGATCAAATAAGCAAGGAATTCAATCCTGACTCCAAGATCGAAGAGTGCACCAGAAATAAGGACAAGGTAGCACGATCAATCCTAGAATAGTGATTCGATAACCAACACGCTAAGAATGATATTAATGTCCATAACTACCAAGCAACACGGATGCTAGGAGTATTGATTTCACACATCATGGTTCACTTGTCGGCATTCCGGTTACAACAACATGGGACCGAGGAATGAATAATGATGGAGAGAAGTATCACTGCGTCAAAGAGTTCATAAGAGATGGTGCAATTCTCATGACATTCCTAACATAAAGATGGTAACACTCCAAGGTAGAACAGAGCAAAAGCTGGATTGACATTTTGATCTGCGAAATACAACTACTTTGACCAGTCCAAGAAATGGATGAGGTACTGGAGTTTGTTTCTCCTAGTCATTCAGAACTAGAATGGCTTGACGGACCACAAGAATGATAGGCACCGATGAACGAATGCATGCATACTCTTGACTATCAATTGATAGATGAAGGTCAGAAGACAACTAAAGAGGGACAACTCAAAGGAACATATATTTTTCTGAGTTGTGGATGCATGGATTAGTATGCCAAACAAATTCAACATATTTCTTCCGTATAACCCATGCAGAGAGGTAGGATTGGCAGAGTCACAATATAGAATGGGGAACTGATTGAGAGCACTCCTGTTGTGATCTTTTGATCCAACAAACTTCTGTCATAAGTGGTTTATAGTATTTGGAACAAGGAAATACCACGGACATCGAGGTCTATTGCAAAGGTTGCTAATATCCTAAAGGAACGAGCAACACTATCAACAAAAAGTAAGTAGAGCGAACCTTGGGTTTAGGAACCCAGAGATGGAATACCTACTAGCTAATAACATCACGAGATGCTTTCGAGAATGGTGGCCAGATTCACCATATTGGGAACACAAAACATGGCTAGATTGCCAGGTGATCCTCTAAGACACCTAGGGTCATAATAATAACTCCAACATATATGTCGAGGCAATAGGATAACTCAACTCAGCAATTAGTGTGATTAACCTGGCCCAAAGGGACTTCGAGAACAGAAATAAGGGATTTGCAAATGCATCAGACTATTTAGAAACCTGGGATGACTCAGACAGCATAACGGCTGTAAATGCTCAAAGAGATTTGAGACATCCTGCAAAATGGTGGCATAACCATTCAACAACATCATATCAAGGTTTTGAGGCCAGCTATGAACACACGAAAGTAGTAGAGACTGAACTGAGGCTTGAATCTAGCAATCCTATAAGTCTCTAACATAGTAAATCGTCATCCTGATAGATAGATGAGAAGACCTAGTTCTTAATCCCCGTAGAAGAGAATAGGATGACTCAGATCAGAAGGGCATAAGGTAAAGGAGTAAAAAGAGCCTTACGTTCCCTTCCACAATCAATTCCCGTATAAACTAAAGCATTTCTAGACTCAACTTCGACCAGTTTGGCTTGGTAATCCTACAGGCAGTCAGGCTCTGATACCAACGCTGTCAGGACCCCGATCCTAAGTCACACCGATCTAGCATGTAACACTTCATATCACTTTGCGGACTCACGCAAGGTATTCCCACGGGTGCCACCTTACCTGGCCCGGGACCGTTTGCGCCTTTCGGCTCACGTATATGATAGTGTCGCTAGCATCCATATGACAGAGAACCCGGGCCGACATGACTAGTCATGAACCCAAAGTGGCACTAACTTATAGGGACAGGCATACATGAAACAACATCGAACATGTCGGTCATCAGCGTGTGAATCCGGGCTGTAGCAACTGCGCTAACAGGACTCCGGGAACCCGGGCTGTAGCAGGCTAGCAAGACTCCGGAAGTCACCGCGTGACATTTCCTCGAAGGGACAAGCACAAGAACGAAGTGAATCACATGCCGGCCAGTCTAAGTGTTCCGGAGCAGTAGTACTGGGCTAGCAGGACCCCGGTAAACCGGCTTGTAGAAGACTACCAAGGCTCAGTGGAAACACCAGACTACATTTCCCCATAAGAGAGGCTACCAAGGATAAACAACTAGATTGTCGGATCCCACACATACCAAGCATTTCAATAACATACACACAATATGCTCGATATGTGCAAATACAACATGGCATCACAACAAAACTCTACGACTCAAAGTATTTATTCATTAGGCTCTGAAGAGCTAGATATTACAAACATGGGTCACATGACCCAACATTCAGAGCATACCAGATAAAGCACATGCGGAAGTTTAACATGTCTGAGTACAACCATCTACAAATGAAAAAGGCTGAGAAGCCTGACTATCTACCAGATCCTGCCGAGGGCACAAGATCGTAGCTGAGGTAACAAGCTAAACGTCGAAGTCCATGTGGAACTACTAGCAAGACTGAAGTCTCTCTGCAAAAACATAAATTAAGCAAACGTGAGTACAAATGTACCCAGCAAGACTTACATCAGAACTAACTACATATGCATCGGTATCAACAAAGGGGTAGTGGAGTTTAACTGCAGCAAGCCAGCTTTGACTCAGTGGCTAACCTGAACTATGACTGCAAGCAACTCTTTTGAGGTGGCGCACACGAGTCCACATATTCACCATATCAATACACCACTATGGATCCGCTCCCGTCTCCCTACGAGAACGCCGTCCATAGCACTCACGCTTATCTTGCGCATTTTAGAGTATCCACTTTCACTTGTCTATGAACTGTATAGGCAACCAAGTAGTCCTTTACCGCGGACGCGGCTATTCGAATAGATGATGTTAACCCTACAGGGGTGTACTTCTTCACACACGCTCTCACCACTTACCGCCGTTTACACGACATGTACTCGGCAACCTTCAAGCGAAAGCCCAACGAGGGTGTCGGCCACGGCCTACCTAAACAATCAAGTCTCTAGTCCAGGTTTATCGCCTATCCAGGTTCCATCCGTAGGGAGTCCGACTGAGGTTTCCACATACGGCCCCGAACGATGTGTACAGGGTTCCCGAGACACCAAACGGGCGACTCGGTACACCGTACCACGGTGTATCTACCGCACCATAGCCCACCCCTAGGGTCAGCGCTACGCACGACCGCCAACACATATCCTATAAACACCAGAAACTAGTTGCAACTCCTAGACAGAGAACTAGGGTGGTTAAGAAGCCGAGAGGGTCCATTGGTTTCGGGCCCAATGCAAGGTAATAGCTGGTTCTTAAATCACACATACAGATCTCGGTGCTTAAGGATGGTTCCAATGAAACAACCCACCATGTACTCCTACATGGCCTCTCATCGATACCTTTTCCAAATCGTGTTCAACACACTTAGCTCACACACAGTAGGACATGTTCACAACTTTCTAATTCATCCTCGATGAATCAGACCTGAGACAACTCTAAGCAATAGCAGGCATGACAAACAAGCATGAATTAGTAGGCATATCAGGGCTCAAACAACTCCTACTCATGCTAGTGGGTTTCATCTATTTACTGTGGCAATGATAGTTCATGCAGAGGAAAGGGGTTCAACTACCACAACATGTAAAAGTTTTATTATTGTTGTCCTAATGCAGTAAAAGAGAGCAGGAGGGAGAGGGTGGGATTGTATTGGAATGAACAACGGGGTTTTGCTTGCCTGGCACTTCTGAAGATAATATAATTCTTCATCGGTGTCATCGAACTCATCATCGGTAACAACGTCTACTCTGGAGGGAACGGGTACCGGCAACAGAGAGGGAGCACAATTGCTGCAATGCACAATATGATGCATGATCATGACGTGGCAAGATGTTGTGATTTGAGCTAATGCAACTAAAACCAGATTAAATGAAGTTGGTTTGAACCAAAGATCCAAATTCAACTCCATATGTGATTATTTAAATGCCAGTTATTTGATTTAACCTTATCAGCAAGCAGAAGTTGTTCAAACATGCATGACAATGCCGTAATCAGATTCTTTGGATTTTTCTAATCATTTTTCATATATAAATTATTTGATTTGGAGCTACGGTTGATTTTCTATGAATTTTAGAAGTTTTGGGTATTTTTTGAAATAAATAAATCATTTCTGATTTATTTGAAATCCCAGAAAACATTTACTACGTAAGCATGATGTCGGTGTGACATCAGCAAGTCAACAGAGGTGGTCCAGGTCAAACCTGACTAGTGGGACCCGCACGTTAGTGAAACAGGGCAGGGACAGAGGCTGACTGGTGGGTCCGGTTCAACAATGACGTGGCATGGTCAAACTGACTCGTGGGGCCGACTATATTAATCTAAGCTAAACAAGGAATAAATCCTGGTTTAATTAAGGCATGGGCCCACAGTCAGCGAGAGAGGGGGTTAGTTAGTGGCGTCATTAGCCACTAATGACGGCGCCACGTCGACACAGCTGGAGTTAAGCCGCCAGTGACCTTCCCGCGCAGCGGAGTCCACACAAGACGGCGCTAGAGGAGGCGGCTGGGCGAGATAAGGGCACAGGGAGGAGGCCCTCGCTCGCGCGTCTCCAAAGGAGCAGGTGGGAGGCCGCAGGGTGGACGGAGCTTGCCGCAAGTGAGCTCGCGGCGGCGCCGGAGTTCGGGTGAGTACGGGGTTGCGGCTGCAGCTCTCAAGCAAGCAAACGGAGTGGCTAGGCAGCCTCGTGGAGGCGCCAGGAGCGTGTCAGTGCCCCTGGAGCGAGCAGGAGAGGCTCTGGAGCGCGGGCTCGCTGCCCATGGCGGACGGCGGCCTCGGTTTCACAGGCGATGAGGCTAGAGGAAGAAATCGAGCAGGGGAGGATGGGGGAAATGACCAGTAGCTCACAGCACGTCGCTTGAAGTACTCGTCAGCTCGAGGGTGGCTCTAGAGACGACGGAGTGGCAATGGTGATTGCCGGCGCTGGAGCTTGAAGATGATGTTGATGGTGGCGATACGGCGCGTCTCCGGTTGCTTGGCCCGTCGAGGAGGCATAGATGACGGAGGCGGAGCCCATGGGCACGTCTGAGGGGCGAGGGGGTGGCGGTGGCTGTGACTACGGCGAACGGCGACGACGGCGGTTCTCGGTCTTGCTTGGGGCCGAGAAATAGAGTAGGGGAGGAGCTCCAGGGAGAGAGGGGAAAGTGACAGGGGACCGAGGAGGGTCGCGTGGCGATGCTAGAAGGGCCAAGGCGTCGCGGTGGAAGCAGGAGGTGGCGTGCGCGCGTCAGGCACGCGCTCGCGTCCTCCTGGCGCGAGGTGGAGGATGACTGGCAGCACCAGGTGGGCTGGGCCGGCTAGCTATGGTAGCAGGCCGCAAAGGTAAGCTAAGGTAGAAGCCCAGGTGGTTTTCTCTCTCTCTCTCTCTCTCTCTCTCTCTCTTTCTAATTCTTTCTGTTTTCTATTTTTCTGTAATGTCAGGGCTTTATTAAAAATGCCAGGGCATTTCCAAAAATCATGAAACTAATCATGGCTACTGTTCATAATATATCCAACAGTAAACATTTTAGTTTATGATTATTTGAGCATTTAAAATATTTAATAGCATTTAAATGCCCAAATGCAAATACTATATGATTTAATTTAGTAACCCTCTGTTGTCCAAGAAAAGTGTGCACCATTTTTGTCAGAGGTTCTAGACCAAGGCAAAGATGATGAACATTTTATAAGGGCATTTCAGGTTCATCTAAAATAATTTTAGTAAATCCTAGTTGGTTTCAGGGGGGTGCTGGGGGTTCTGTCATCCCCATTTCAACTTTCTGTGAAAAGTAAACATGATGCAACACCAGATGCTAGCACTAGGTATTACCAGAACTAGGGATGTGACAGCTATGCATAGACCAGGCTATGATGCCATTGTTGGGGAACGCATTATTTCAAAAAAAAAATCTGACGATCACGTAAGATCTGTCTAGGAGATCCATAGCAACGAGAGGGGAGAGTGTGTCTACGTACCCTCGTAGACCGAAAGCGGAAGCGTTAAGTAACGTGGTTGATGTAGTCAAATGTCTTCGCGATCCAACCGATCAAGTTCTGAACGCATGGCAGCTCCGCGATTTGCACATGTTCATCTCTGTGACGTCCCTCGTACTCTTGATCCAGCTGAGGCCGAGGGTGATTTTTGTCAGCATGACAGCGTGTTGACGGTGATGATGAAGTTACCGACGCAGGGCTTCGCCTAAGCACTACGACAATATGATCGAGGTGTAAAACTGTGGAGGGGGGCACCGCACACGGCTAAAGATCAACTTGTGTGTCTATGGGGTGCCCCCCTCCCCCGTATATAAAGGAGGGGAGGAGGAGGGCCGGCCTCAAGGGGCGCACCCAAGGGGAGGATTCGTACTCCTAGTAGGAGTACGTTTCCCCTTTTCCTAGTCCAAGTAGGAGAAGAAAGAAGGAGAGTAAGAAGAGAAGGAAAGGGGGTCTGGCCCCCCTTAGCCCTAGTCCAATTCGGTTTGGGCTATGGGGGGTGCGCCACCTCTTGGCCTGCCTCCTCTCTTCCACCACTAGGCCCACTAGTAAAACGCCTGTGCGTTGCTATGGGCTACGATTCACATAAATGCAGTAACCAAACAATTAGGTCGTCTCCAAGGTTGAAGTTCCCTTTTCCCGCATACGTCCTAACGTGTAAAGATATCAAACAAGCATCCAGTAGGCTCCTCAAAATCCAACCATCTGGACACTCCAGTCTAATCCATATGTGACGGAGATATATGGTTGTCCAGACTATCTACCATATTGTCTCCAGCACTCAATCCTATAAAAAAACTCACCCACAACATAACCTTCCCTTTTCCCGTCGAACCATCCCCTTCCCGCTTGGTTTTCCGCCATAGCAGGACATTTCTCCCTGAAGCCCACTCCTTTAAAATCAGATGGGTGCCCACCTCATCGTCACCATGGTGCCCTCTGTCCTTCACACCATACTTCCGTACAGACAGCCAAGGAGGAGTCCCTCGCCAACCGCCCCGCTCTCCGCCTTGATCCCCTCCCCTAGTGTTCATGTCGATCCACCGCCTTGATCCCTTTCCCTAGTGTTCATGTCGATCCAGCGCCGCTATCAAGGCGGACGAGGTGTGCGCCAAAGTAATATTCATCATATGAGATGGTACCATACTTTTTAAGTTAGAATGTGCTGAGAGTTAGGTTTAAGTTGTCGAAGACAATTTTCCATTAGTTATCTTGATATAAATAGAGATCATTGATCACACTTTAAATTTTTTTGAGCATTTGCATTGATCACAAATAACAGACCACATAAAACAGATGATTATATGTGTGAACCTCATGAATTTTCGGGACAATGTTGCAAATTGCAAGTTAATACTTTTTCTCCCCAAGAGAATTTACATACATGCTTAGTAAGGCAACATCAATGTTTGATTCTACAACATTAGATGCGAAGACTGCACTCATACATTTTGAAGGCAATATTATTCCAAACTAAACAGATGCATGTTGGTTAGCTTATTTTACCCTGAAGATTAATTCATCAATATAATCTTGTAGACCATCCATCACTTTGTTTTGCCCGCAATTTAAGTATGTACAAGTACACCATCCACATAATCAACAAGATACACTTGCACAGAACAGAACAAAGAAGACAAGTTGGGAGTTGAGCATCTCAAACTGATAACGATCTTGTATCTATTTTCTAAAATGATTCCTTTATAGGTAAATTTTATTGGTGACATAATTTTGTGGAAGTTTTTTTCTAACTTAATAAAACCCTTCAGCAGCTGTTGCGGTTCTTGTACTTCTAACTGAATGAAGGTCATCCAACTTACATCAGAAAAATGGGATGACGAAAAGACAAATTTGGTATCAAAATATTTAGAATTTTCTCGAGATAAATGTTCATGAGAACCATGAAACTGTGGCTTGATGTGTGCCTAAATTTAAGGAGCTCTTGTGGCGTGCACCACCTAACCAAGGCATATGACTTGCTGATAATAAAATTTAATCAGTACTAAGCATACAGTATTCTGGCAGCACAATACTATTGGTTAGTGCCAGAAACATTGCATATAGGAATGAAAATAATAACTCCTTGTCACCCTTTGTGTACCACTATCAGTCTGTTCATATTACCATTATTTTTCACAGTACAAGTCTATCAACACCAATTAAGTGTTTAGTACCAAATCTACCCTCCCAAACAAGAAGGACGACTCCAAGCTCGTAATCATGTATTGGGTCATGTATTTGGATTATAAATCTATGAAAATAATCAACCTGTAATTATGAACAATGTTTTGGGTCGATCTATTTCTTAAGAAGACAATAAATAAAATCTACCAACACGTTATGAGAAACCCGGCGATGCACTGCCTTCAAAAAAGAGTAATGAAATTAGCACAAATGAGGAAGACAGATAGCACACACAACGACCACGACACGATGCATCACCTTTAAATATCTTGTTCATTTAGAAGTGGACATGCCAGATCTACACTGGGTATAGCTAATTAGTGAAATAATATTCGGAAATCATACCTGGATCAAGGGACAACAACCACTTGTACTGCAGCAAGACATCAAGTTCAACATGATCGTGCTTGGATGCTCTCTTGTTTCCCTCAAAATATGTTTATCATGAAGGATAACATGGTTGAGAACATCACAGGATGTTGTGATGAGCTCTTCTCGATATATCTTAGTGAAGATCCTGTGGGCAAAAGGAAAGCAAGTTATCATATGAGGCCTACAACTAATAGAATGAAAAAATAAATCTGACCAACCTAATTGGATACTATGTGCAAAAATTAACAAGTTTAACATGAAGAGCATATACGGGGAATATACAACAGCTTTTCCCCAAAAATCTAGACGTTTCACTTCAATTGCATGGATGGTTAACCTGCATGATTATATCACCCAAAAACCTCCCACGTACAGATGGGACAATATGCCAGATTGGTACGTCAGTTTAACATGAAGTTGTTCCACTGAGATACAACTATATATTGGTTGTGAGGCCACTCATTCATGTTGAATGATAATATTCAAACAATTAAGACCATGCACATATGCATTACTGGCAAGGTTAGTAAAATTCGGAATGACCTAGCATAAACATAATTTTCATGAACATGCTTAGAAAATGGTTATCATGATATATACATCTATTTGCTCTAAAATGGTTACCATTCTCTTTTTCTTCGCTTGTTTGCTTGTGTGTTGGATTGCTTGCTTGTCATGATGGCTCAAGATAATACTAAATTTTGTGACTTTGCCAATGATACGTCTCCGTCGTATCTACTTTTCCAAACACTTTTTCCCTTGTTTTGGACTCTAACTTGTATTATTTGAATGGAACTAACCTGGACTGACGCTGTTTTCAGCAGAATTACCTTGGTGTTGTTTTATGTGCAGAAAGCAAATATTCTCGGAAAGTCCTGAAACTCCACGGAATACCTTAGAAAAAATAATAAAAAATCCTCGCCAAATATGAACACCAGGGGGCCCACACCCTTTCCACGAGGGTGGGGGGCACCCCCCCTAGGGCACGCCCCCTACCTCGTGGGCCCCCTGTTGACCCTCCGACGCCAACTCCAACTCTATATATTTGCTTTCAGAGAGAAAAAATCAGAGAGAAGAAATCATTGCTTTTTATGATACGGAGCCGCCGCCAAGCCCTAAAACCTCTCGGGAGGGCTGATCTGGAGTCCGTTCGGGGCTCCGGAGAGGGGGATTCATCGCCGTCGTCATCATCAACCATCCTCCATCACCAATTTCATGATGCTCACCGCCATGTGTGAGTAATTCCATTGTAGGCTTGCTGGAAGGTGATGGGTTGGATGAGATTCACCATGTAATAGAGTTAGTTTTGTTAGGGTTTGATCCTTAGTATACACTATGTTCTGAGATTGATGTTGCTATGACTTTGCTATGCTTAATGCTTGTCACTAGGGCCCGAGTGCGATGATTTCAGATATGAACCTATTATGTTTTCATGAATATATGTGAGTTCTTGATCCTATCTTGCAAGTCTATAGTCACCTACTATGTGTTATGATCCGGCAACCCCGAAGTGACAATAATCGGGACCACTCCCAGTGATGACCATAGTTTGAGGAGTTCATGTATTCACTATGTGTTAATGCTTTGTTCTGGTTCTCTATTAAAAGGAGGCCTTAATATCCCTTAGTTTCCAATAGGACCCCGCTGCCACGGGAGGGTAGGACAAAAGATGTCATGCAAGTTCTTTTCCATAAGCATGTATGACTATATACGGAATACATGCCTACATTACATTGACGAATTGGAGCTAGTTCTGTGTCACCCTATGTTATGACTGTTACATGATGAACTGCATCCGGCATAATTATCCATCACTGATCCGGTGCCTACGAGTTTTCCATATACTGGTTTACGCTTATTTACTTTCCTGCTGCTACTGTTAAGATCACTACAAAATACCAAAAACATTACTTTTGTTGTCTTTACTTTTGTTGCCGTTACCACCACTATCATATTACTGTGCTACTAAACACTTTGCTGCAGATACTATGTTTCCTGGTGTGGTTGAATTGACAACTCAGCTGCTAATACTTGAGAATATTCTTTGGCTCCCCTTGTGTCGAATCAATAAATTTGGATTAAATACTCCACCCTCGAAAACTGTTGCAATCCCCTATACTTGTGGGTTATCAAGACCTTTTTCTGGCGCCGTTGCCGGGGAGCATAGCTCTATTCTTTAGTCACTTGGGATTTATATCTGCTGGGCACTATGAAGAACTTGAGAGATCCAAAAACCAAGATCTATCCCTCAACTACGAGGGGAGGTAAGGAACTGCCATCTAGCTCTGCACTTGATTCACCTTCTGTTATGAGTAAGTTGGCGACACCTACACCTGCTTCTGCTATTCGTTCTGATATGTCGCATGTTATTGATGATGCCACTTCTACTATGCATGATACTTATGATGAAACTACTTCTATGCCTGATACTACTGTGCCCCTTAGTGAATTTCTTGAAGAACAAATTGCTAGGGCTAGAGAAAGAGAAAATGATGAAACTGAATACGATGATGATAGTGATGATGAAAATATGCCTGTTACTCCTGAAGGTTATCTTTTTGATAAAGATTCTTCTTTAGCTATTTTAGCCTGCAAAGATAGATATGAGCTTAAAAGGTTATTAATTAAATGGAACAAAGAATCACTTAGAGATAAAATGAAACCTGATCCTGCTTTTGCTACTTCACCTATATGTGTTCCTGATAAAGATTATGAATTCTCTGTTGATCCTGATATAATTACTTTGGTTGAATCTGATCCTTTTTATGGCTATGAATCTGAAACTGTTGTGGCACATCTTACTAAGTTAAATGACATAGCTGCCCTGTTCACTAATAATGAGAGATCACTTTACCTCTATATACTCAAAATATTTCCGTTCTCATTAAAGGGTGATGCTAAGATATGGTTTAATTCTCTTGATCCTGGTTGTGTGCATAGTCCCCAGGATATGATTTATTACTTCTTTGCTAAGTATTTCCCTGCTCATACGAAACAACCTGCTTTGAGGGAAATATACAATTTCGTGCAAATTAAAGAAGAGAGTCTCCCACAAGCTTGGGGGAGGCTTCTCAAGTTACTTAATGCTTTGCCTGATCATCCTCTTAAGAAACCTGAAATACTTGATATCTTTTATAATGGACTAACCGATGCTTCCAGAGATTACCTGGATAGTTGTGCTAGTTCTCATTTCAGGGAAAGAAAACCGGATGAAGCTGAAATTCTATTGAATAATATGTTGACAAATGAAAATAATTGGGCACCTCCTGAGCCAGCTCCCGAGCCAGCTGCCGCTCCAATTAATGATCCTATTCCTAAATCAACTCCGAAGAAGAGAGGTGTTCTATTTCTTAGTCCCAAAGATATGCAAGAGGCAAAGAAATCTATGAAAGAAAAAGGTATTAAAGCTGAAGATGTTAAGAATTTACCTCCTATTGAAGAAATACATGGTCTTAATATACCGCCTGTTGACGAAGTATATGATCTTAATCCTTTATTCATTGAAGAACCTCCCGATATCCTGACATAGGTAGTAAAGGTAAATTCTCTCTATAGATTTGATGAAGGTGATATCCCTCACTATAAGTCTGCTAGGCAATGCTTTGATGAGTTTGATAATTTTATTGTCAAACAAGAAAATTTCAATGCTTATTTTGGTAGACAATTGAAATATGATTCTGATATAATTAAATACTTGGGTGATTATATGGCTAATATTAGAGGTGAACTTAAACTTGTTAGCAAACATGCTTCTATGGTTACCACTCAAGTAGAACAAGTACTTAAAGCTCAAAAAGAATTGCTCAATCAGATGAATAGTAATAAAAGTGATTATGCTGTTAAAGTGGCTACTAGAACTGGTAGAATGACTCAGGAACCTTTGTATCCTAAAGGCCACCCTAAGACAATCGAGCAAGATTCTCAAAGAAATAATATTGATGTTCCTAGTTCTTCTAAAAAGAAGAAAAAGAAAAATGATAGAACTGTGCAAACTTCTAGTGAACCTATTGCTAAACCACCTAATGATCCAAATGATATCTCTATGTTTGATGCTGAAACACAATCTGGTAATGAACATGAACCTAATGAAAATGTTAATGATGATGTTCATATTAATGCTCAACCTAGTAATGATAATGATGTAGAAATTGAACCTGCTGTTGATCTTGATAACCCACAATCAAAGAATCAACGTTATGATAAAAGAGACTTTGTTGCTAGGAAACATGGGAAAGAAAGAGAACCTTGGGTTCAGAAACCCATGCCTTTTCCTCCGAAACCATCCAAGAAGAAGGATGATGAGGATTTTGAGCGCTTTGCTGAAATGATTAGGCCTATCTTTTTACGTATGCGATTGACTGATGTGCTCAAAACAAATCCTTATACTAAATATATGAAGGATATCATTACTAATAAAAGAAAGATACCGGAAGCTGAAATTTCCACCATGCTTGCTAATTATACTTTTAAGGGTGGAATACCAAAGAAACTTGGAGATCCCGGAGTACCTACTATACCTTGCTCCATTAAAAGAAATTATATTAAAACTGCTTTATGTGATCTTGGAGCTGGTGTTAGTGTTATGCCTCTCTCTTTATATCGTAGACTTGACTTGAATAAGTTGACACCTACTGAAATATCTGTCGGATTTTGGGTTCCGGCAGACCCTTGAGGTTCGAACACTGGGGTGCGCACGGAGATTTCGCCTCCTACCTTCCTGCACCCCTCCGCCACGCTAGGATCAAAGCTATGAAAAGAACAACACAAGGGACACGGGGTTTATACTGGTTCGGACCACCATTGTGGTGTAATACCCTACTCCAGTGTGTGGTGTGTGGATTGCCTCTTGGGCTGATGATGATGAACAATACAAGGGAGAACAGCCTCGCGAGGGTCTGTTCTTGGCTGGGGCGATGAACTGCTGGGAGGAGTTCAGCCACCTTTCTCTATCTCTCTCTCTCTGCTTACTTCCTCTCTACTTGTCGAGCCCTTGGAGGAGACTGAGCCGAACCCTTTGCTACGTGGGTGGCCGGTCCTATTTATAGAGGCCCTAGTCCTCTTCCCAAATATTGAGCAGGAAGGGAGCCAACAATGGCGGGCTAATTTGAAAAGGGGCAGCAAGTATCAGCTATCCTGACAAAAGTAGTCTTCGCCTGCGCAAAGCTCTGGTGATGACGCCGTCTTGGGCCCCATGGTGACCTCCGTCTCGTAGTCCTCCTGGTCTTGGTATCGTTGCACCGAAATGGCAACCTTTGACTGATGCCTCGGTACTCCGCGGCTGTGCTTGCCCCCCTTTGCACCAAAGAGGAAAGGAGGACACTGCGTGGGCTGGCACCCGCCTGGCGCCCTGAGTCGTCATGGCTTGCGTCACGGGCACCTCGCAAGGTACCCCGCCTTGATCTCTCTGCCTCCTCGTGAGCCAGCCTGACGAGGCCATGCCTGAGGAAGCTCTGCGTCGTCCGCCCCGCGAGGCTTGGCCCCTCGCGAGGGTCTTGAGTTTGTGTTGGTGAAGATGGGCCATGCTGGGCCCCCCTTTGAGCCACGCCGCAAGCCGCAGGCAGGCAAGTCTGGGGACCCCCGTTCCCAGAACGCCAACAGTAGCCCCCAGGCCCAAGGCGCGCCCGGACTTGGCCGTGCAGGGAGGCGGAAGGGTAAGAGCGAACCGCCGCGGGCCCTAACAGCCTGCGGCCTTGGGCGCCGCGTGGCGGTTGACTGGACGTGGGCGTCTCCACTTCCCCATGGCGCGTCGGCAACTGCAAGGATTGGACAAGTCCCTGCATGCAAAGCGGGTCATAATTACCTGTGGTCGTGGGGGCCGTTGGTTGGCCATCACCAGCCATAAGTATGGACCGGCGCGCGTCCTTCCAGTTCATCCCCCTTGCTTCTCCTTTTTCTTCATGGTCCCGTCGAGGAGGTTCTCAGCCACCGAGAAGGGGAAGGCTTGCCGGGTTGAGCCCGCCTCTCCCCCACCCAAGCACGGTCGAGGGCGCCCTCGCAAGCATCCTGTGGCCACCACGGTGGCTCCCCGCGGCCGTGGAGGCGATCTTCAGCACAGCGACGGGCGGATTGCTGTATCCGGGGGGGGGGCGCTCCGGCTGCGCGTCCCCCTAGGCCATGCGTTCGTGCTGCTGAAGTGCTGCCGGAGTTCATCGTGTGGTCGGCGGAGCCGGCTAGCACCCGGCTTCCGCTTCCTCGCTTCCTCCTCGGCGAGCTCCCGGCCGGCGCCCCGGGCGGCCTGTGGCTCCAGGCCAACGGCTTCTGCAGCCGGGCCTCATGGGTCTCTCTGGAGGTCTCCGTGGCCGGGAGCTTGTCCTTGGCCCGCCGTTGGTAGACGTTTGCCTGCGCGCATGGCCTGAGCCATTGGTGCACCCTACACTTCAAGTTCGACGGCGACGCCACCCTCTACGTGAGGGTGTTTGGGGAAGATGGTCGCCATGCAGGGTGTTGCCCCGAGGGTGACGACCGCGGCTAGGAACCCAGCTCCGGTGATGATGGAGAGAGCAGCGCTCGCATGCCTGGCGGCGTTCGGGGTTCCCCAAGCTTCTCCGGTTCTTCTTCAGGCGGCGACTCCTCTAGCGGTGGCCGCGATCAGCCTCCACGTCGTCGTATCTGCTTGGGGGGTGGCAACGTGTCCGCCCGCTGCCGCGCCCTGGTGAAGCGCGAGAGGGAGTCTGCCTGAGCTCCGGGGGCAGCTCGGGCCTTCCCTGCGGGTCGGTGTGAGGCGAGCCGCGCCGGATTTGTTCTTCGTTTTCCCTTTTTCTTGCGTACCAAAGACAATAGTGCGGAGCCCCGCGGGGGCGTGTTTGGGTTATTACTTGTTAATCATCGCTTTGCTTTCGTTACCGTACCTTTCGGCTATGTGCCCGAGCGTGGATAGTTCCCGGCCCCAGCCGTGGGGGGGCGACCGACCCAGGCCCTTTGTTTGTGTCGCAGTGCCTGTGGGGCACGGACTGGAGGGGTGCTCCTATAAGGGGCCCTGGCCGCGAACTCTTTGAGTGACTAGGATAGGAACACTCGCGAGGGCGCTCGGCTCTCCCCCTCGTGAGGCCTTGCACAAGAGAAACCGAGGCAAGAGAGCGAAAAGCCGAAGAACCGCAAGCCAAAGACGGCAACAACTTCAATAAAACTCCAAACGAACAGGAACAAGCCAACTACGGAAAGCAAATGAAAAGCCACATCCGGCACCTAGTCTAGTCTTCGACGTCTTCTCACCAGCGCAGAGCTAAGTGCTGCCACTGGGCGTGGGAGGGAGCCCCAGGGCCTGAGGCCGGCGCTCCTGAGACTCCGGGGCGTGTACAGCCCCAACTCATTATTACGTGAGAGTGTCACGGGCGGCGAGCTTCACAGGCGTTGGCCTTCTTCACAGGCTCCGGGCCTTTTCCAAAACGCGATAGCTTCACAGGCACTCGCCTTGCTTCATAGGCTCCGGGCCTTTTCCAAAACGCGATAGCTTCACAGGCACTCGCCTTGCTTCACAGGCTCCGGGCCTTTTCCAAAACGCGATAGCTTCACAGGCACTCGCCTTGCTTCACAGGCTCCGGGCCTTTTCCAAAACGTGATAGCTTCACAAGCACTCTCCTTGCTTCACAGGCTCCGGGCCTTTTCCAAAACGCGATAGCTTCACAGGCACTCGCCTTGCTTCACAGGCTCCGGGCCTTTTCAGGGGTTGAACCTCCGGAGGTGCTGGATGTTCCATGCATTCTGGACCGGCACTCCCTCTTGAGTCTCCAAGCGCGCGGAGCCGGGCCTGGAAACATGAACAACCTTGAACGGGCCCTCCCACATGGGAGAGAGCTTGTGCAATCCCTCCCTGGAGAGAACCCGCCTGAGCACGAGGTCCCCTACCTCAACAGTCCTGGGGCGGATGTTGTGGTAGTGATATCGCCGCAGTGCTTGTTGGTACCTCGCCGCTCGCAGCGCGGCTTCCCGGCGACGCTCCTCCCCCAGCACGAGGTCCGTCCCCCGCATGGCGTCCTGCTGCGCCTCGTCGAACGCCAGGACCCGCGCGGAGCGACGTCTGACCTCGTGAGGGAGGACTGCTTCTGCTCCGTAGACCAGGAAGAACGGGGTCTCTCCAGTTGGCTTGGTCGTGGTGGTGCGGATGGACCACAGCACGGACTGCTGTTCGTCGTACCAACCTCTACCGCAAGCCTCCAGCTTGTTCTTGGACGTCCTGGTCTTGAGGCCCCTCAGGACCTCCGTGTTGGCTCGCTCGGCCTGGCCGTTGCTTCGGGGGTGCGCCACTGAAGCGTAGCATATCTGCGTTCCAAGGTTAGCACAATATGTTTTGAAGAGGTTACTGGTGAACTGCGAACCGTTGTCCGTGATGATGCGATTCGGCACCCCGAACTGGCTCACGATGCCCTTGATGAACTTGACTGCGGAACCCGCAGGAATGGTGCGGACAGCCTCCACTTCAGCCCACTTGGTGAACTTGTCCACGGCAACGTAAAGGTAGCGGTAGCCCCCTGGCGCCCGAGGAAATGGACCCAAGATATCAAGCCCCCAGACTGCGAATGGCCACGAAAGGGGGATAGTCTGCAAGCCCCCTGCCGGCTGATGGATCTGCCTGGCGTGGAACTGGCAGGCCTCACAAGCCTTCACTAGTTCAACGGCGTCACTGAGCGCGGTGGGCCAGTAAAACCCACTACGGAACGCCTTGCCAACGAGGGTCCGTGATGACGAATGATGTCCGCAGTCTCCGCCATGTATATCTTCCAGTAGTTCCTTCCCTTGCTCCCTGGAGATGCAGTGCAGGGATACATCGTTTGGTCGCTTCCGGTAGAGCTCTCCATCTTTGATGCAGTATGCCGTGGCCTGGCGCACCACTCGCTCTGCTTCCTCCTCCTTCTCTGGCAAGGTCCCTTGCATTAGGTAGCTCCGGAGCTCCGTGATCCAACATCCCTCCTGAGGTTCCATCGTCAGGAGCAGGCGTGCTCCCGAGGCCGGGCCACAAGCCGGAGCTCCTAAGGCAGGTGGCTGAGGGAGCTCCTCCCTGGGCTGAGCCGTTCTTGATAATGACGGTAAGGCTGAAGGCTTGAAGAGCCGCTCCTCGAAAACGCCAGGCTCCTGAGGTAACCGCCTGGACGCGCGCTTGGCGATGTCATCGGCTTCTTGATTGGTGCCACGGGGCACATGCTACAACTCCAACCCCCAGAACTGCTTCTCCATCCTGCGGACCTCTGCAAGGTAGGCCTCCATGTGCTTATCCTTCGGCTCGTACACCTTGTTGGAGAAATTGACAAGGATCTGCGAATCGCCCTTGATGGTGAGGCATTTCACCCCTAGGGCAGCTGCGGCCTTCATGCCCGCTATTAAACCTTCATGCTCCGCTATGTTGTTGGAGACCTTTTCGCCGTGCTGGAAACAAAGCTGCACGGCGTAATAGAGCTTGTCCTGGGTGGGCAATATAAGCCTCGCCCCAGCCCCTGCGCCGTGTCTGGAGAACGCCCCATCGAAGTTCGTGACCCAGCCTTCTGGCGCCTCGCTTCCCGGGGACAGGGACCGATCCTCGTTGGCCTTGAGGCCTGGCGCCTCCGTCCATTCTGCCACAAAATCTGCCAACGCTGCTCCCTTGATGACTCTGGTCGTGCTGAATTCGAGCTGAAACGCTTGCAGCTCTATGTTCCACTCAGCGACCCTCCCAGCTGAATTGGGGCTCCTAAGCACCCTCTCCAGGGGGTATGACGAGACGACCTTGATGGGGTGACCCTGAAAATAGTGCCGCAGTTTTCACGAAGCCACCAGTAGTGCGAGGAGGAGTTTTTGAGGTATGGGGTACTGTGCTCTTGCATCCCGCAGCACTGTGCTAACAAAGTACACTGGGTGCTCAACGAGGTGGAGTGCGTCAGTGCTGGTGGCTTCCTTCGGAGACCGTGGCACCTCTTGAGGCAATGGGGCCTCCTGAGACTGGCCATCTGGAAGAGGGGCCTCTTCCGCCTCTGGTGCGCCCCTCTGCGGCGGCTGATCCTCCTCAGCCGTGATGGCGGTTTCTATGGGCCTTCCTTGTCCTTGTTCTGCCTTATCCCGGGCTGCTGCCGTGGTTTTGATCCGGCGCTTCTCTCTGACTACTACCAAGGCTGCGCTGGCGGAGTAGGGAGTGGTGGCGAGGTAGAGCACCAGGGGCTCCTGAGGGCGCGGGGCCACCATGACCGGTGGGCTGGTCAGGTATCTTTGGAGATCCTGGAACGCCTTGTCGGCCTCTTCAGTCCACTCGAAGGGCCCTTTTTCTTCATTAGCTGGAAGAAGGGCAGGGCTCGTTCCCCCAACTTGGAGATGAAGCGCCCTAGCACGGTCACGCGCCCCGTGAGCTTCTGCATTTCTCTGAGGGTCTTTGGCGGGCTCATGTCTTCCACCGCCTTGACCTTCTTCGGGTTAGCCTCGATGCCTCGGTGGGACACGAGGAAACCCAAGAGCTTTCCCGAGGGGACTCCGAACACACACTTCTCTGGGTTGAGCCGTAGGATCACTGCATTGAGGCTCGCGAAGGTTTCCTCCAGGTCTTGTATCAAGGTCCTGGCCTCTCGAGATTTTACCATGATGTCATCAACGTAAGCTTCAACATTCTTCCCGAGCTGCGGGCCCAAGGTGATATGCATCAGCCGCTGAAAGGTCGCCCCTGCATTACGCAGCCCGAATGGCATGCAGGTGTAGCAGTACACCCCGCACGGGGTCAGGAAGGCCGTCTTCTCGACGTCTTCCACCGCCATCTTGATCTGGTGATACCAAGAGAAGGCATCCAGGAAGCACAACAGGTCGCATTCCGCAGTGGAATCAACGATCTGGTCAATGCGGGGGAGCGGGAACGGATCTTGCGGGCACACTTTGTTGAGGTTGGTGAAGTCGTCACACATGCGTTCCTTCCCTCCCTTCTTCAGCACAACGACAGGGTTGGCCAACCAATCTGGGTATCGGACCTCGCGAATGACCCCAGCGGCCTCTAATTTGCGGGTCTCTTGGACGATGAAGGCCTGCTTTTCTGTGGACTGCCGCCTGGCCTTCTGCTTCACAGGGCGCACGTTGGGGCACACGTTGAGGTGATGCTCGATTACACTCCTGGGGATCCCTGCCAACTTGTCCGGCTCCCAAGCGAATACCTTCTTGTTTGCGCGCAGGAACACGACCAGGGCCTCCTCCTGCTCGGGTTTGAGGTGGGCGCCTATGGTGAAAGTGGCGCTGGTGGACCCATCCTCATCGATGGGTACCTGCTTGGTTTCTGCCTTGTCTTGGGTGAACAACTGCTTCTTCTTGGCGGGCGCAGCCCCCTTGGGCTCGGGGGCCCCCAAGTCGGCAGGCTGTGCCGACGGTGATGTCCTGAAGACGAGCATGAGCACCCGCAGAGCGTCACTGGTATCCCCGTGCACGGTGAGGACACCGCTGCTCCCGGGCATCTTCATGAGGTTGTACGCCGGGTGCGTTGCGGCCATGAACTAGGCCAGCGCTGGGTAGCCGAGGATGGTGTTGTAGGGGAGGCCGGTGGGCGCGATGTCGAAGTCGACCAGCTCCGTGCGGAAGTTGTCGTAGGTGCTGAAGGTCACTGGGAGCCGGATCTGCCCCCAAGGAGCTAGACGACCTGCCCCCAACGCCTGAGAAGGGCCGGCTGGGCTGCAA
Organism: Triticum urartu; assembly: GCF_003073215.2. NCBI lineage: Eukaryota > Viridiplantae > Streptophyta > Magnoliopsida > Poales > Poaceae > Triticum > Triticum urartu. Next base: position 385,261,648 of record NC_053027.1, on the reverse strand, counting down.
CCGTTCCAGGGGTATGAAGAGGAGGTTGAAGGCCTCGACTGAGAGCACGCTGAGGCCCGCCCCGCCATCGATGAGAGTTCTGGTGACGGCCACCTAGCAGATGGTGGGGGTGCATAGCATGGGGAGCGCGCCCGAGCAGGCCGAGTTGGAGTGGTGGTCCTCCGGGCTGAAGCTCAGGCCGGTCTCGGGCGCCGCCCGATCCAGGGGAGCCCCCTGCCGTGTGGAAGCGACGCTGACCCGATGGATCAACGGCTTGACGTGGTAACTTGTAGGCGGCGCCTGCGAGCCGCCCAAGAGGGCTGCGACGACTGGGGGTGTTGGTGCAGCGCGATAGGCGGGGAAGAGGTTGCGGGGCTCCATGGGCGCGCGGAGCACACGGGACGAAGAACCAGCTGGGGTGAGCGAGTGAGTTGCGGTGCGGCCATCTTGCCGCACGGACAGATGCCGGGACGATGCTTGCCGCTCGTCCCCCGCCGGGCCGGTGGCGGCGTTGACGGCAGGTGACGGGGAACGGCGGAGGCGCCCACCGACAGGGGCTGTCTGGGCGACGCGGGAAGCGAGGGCGGCCCGACGCTCCGCGCGGGCCCGACGTGCGTCAGACATGGGCGTAATGGTCGGAGGAGAACGAAGCGGTGGAAGACGAATTCCGGCGCTCCCCTACCTGGCGCGCCAAATGTCGGATTTCGGGTTCCGGCAGACCCTTGAGGTTCGAACACTGGGGTGCGCGCGGAGATTTCGCCTCCTACCTTCCTGCACCCCTCTGCCACGCTAGGATCAAATCTATGAAAAGAACAACACAAGGGACACAAGGTTTATACTCGTTCGGGCCACCGTTGTGGTGTAATACCCTACTCCAGTGTGTGGTGTGTGGATTGCCTCTTGGGCTGATGATGATGAACAATACAAGGGAGAACAGCCTCGCGACGGACTGTTCTTGGCTGGGGCGATGAACTACCGGGAGGAGTTCAACCACCTTTCTCTATCTCTCTCTCTCTGCTTACTTCCTCTCAACTTGTCGAGCCCTTGGAGCAGACTGAGCCGAACCCTTTGCTACGTGGGTGGCCGGTCCTATTTATAGAGGCCCTGGTCCTCTTCCCAAATATTGATCGGGAAGGGAGCCAACAATGGCAGGCTAATTTGAAAGGGGACAGCAAGTATCAGCTATCCTGACAAAAGTAGTCTTCGCATGCGCAAAGCTCTGGTGATGACGCCGTCTTGGGCCCCATGGTGACCTCCGTCTCGTAGTCCTCCTGGTCTTGGTCTCATTGCACCGAAATGGCAACCTTTGCCTGATGCCTCGGTACTCTGCGGCTGCGCTTGCCCCCCTTTGCACCAAAGAGGAAAGGAGGACACTACGCGGACGGGCACCCGCCTGGCGCCCTGAGTCGTCATGGCTTGCGTCACGGGCACCTCGCGAAGTACCCCGCCTTGATCTCTCCGCCTCCTCGTGAGCCAGCCTGACGAGGCCGTGCCTGAGGAAGCTCCGCGTCGTCCGCCCCGCGAGGCTTGGCCTCTTGCGAGGATCTTGAGTTTGTGTTGGTGAAGATGGGCCATGCTGGGCCCCCCTTTGAGTCACGCCGCAGGCAGCAGGCGGCATGTCTGGGGACCCCCGTTCCCAGAACGCCGACAATATCTTTGCAAATGGATGATAAATCAACTGTTATACCTGTCGGTATTTGTGAGGACGTGCCTATTGTGGTTGCAAACGTTACCATTTTAACGAACTTCGTTATTCTTGATATTCCCGAGGATTATAGTATGTCTATTATTCTTGGAAGACCTTTTCTTAATACTGCAGGGGCTGTTATTGATTGCAACAAAGGCAATGTCACTTTTCATGTTAATGGTAATGAGCATAGGGTACACTTTCCGAGGAAACAACCTCAAGTTCATAGTACCAACTCCATTGGAAAAATTCCATCAACTATATTTGGAGGTTTTGAATTTCCTCTACCAACTGTCAAGAACAAATATGATATACTTATTATAGGGGATGTGCATATCCCCGTTGAGGTAACTTAGTGTTATTCGAAATTTCTCCGGTTTCATGATTATCGGAATGAGTTTGTTAACAAGACCTCATCAACCTTGTTAGTGGATTCTTTTTGATGAGCATGAGATGGATGAAACTAGAAGCACAACCTTCTGTACCCTCTTTATATTTTCTGTTAATTAGTAGAAATAAAGTAAAAATAGTATTTCTCTGTCTGTTTCCTGTCTTATCTGTGCAATATAAAAATATCCCGAAAATAAAAGTCCTCAGAATGCCATGCCAATTTAATATGATTTTTTCGGGAATATTTGAGGATTTACTAAGCAAAAATTACCACGGGAGGAGCTGCCACCTGGCCACGAGGGTGGTGGGTGCACCCCCCATAGGGCGCGCCCCCTGCCTCGTGGGCCCACAGTGGCCCTCCTCCACTTATCCCAGCACCCATCTTCTTCCTCTGCCTCACACAAACCCGAAAAACCAACTCAAGCGTGAGTTCCAGCCACTTTTGTTGTGATTTTTGATCTCCTTGCTCAAAGCACCTCTCGCAAAACTGCTTGGGGAGATTGTTCCTTGGTATGTGACTCCTCCATTGGTCCAATTAGTTTTTGTTCTAGTGCTCTATTCTTTGCAAATTTTTGCTACATAGGTGACCCTCTTCTTGAGCTTGCATGTAAATTTATATGGTTCCAGTAGTTCAAATGCTTGATATAGGCCCTAGGCACTTGTAGGAGTAGTTGCTATCAGTTTTATTGAAGTTGGTTCACTTTTGTTTGAAGTTACTAAAAATTTCTGAATTTTTCAGAAAATGATGAGGAGATTATTGAGGGGCTCATTGAGCCAAAGCTCGAAGGAAAAGGCACCGAAGCCTAAGTATAATTTGCCACGCACCGCAGAGATTCGGGCGTGTGAATGGCCTTCTGATGATTTCTTGAGAGCAGTCGGTATCTATGAAGATTTTCATGAATTGGCTCACAATGCAGGCCTCACCGCTTTCCTCCACGACCAATGCAATCAATATCTCTTACTCACAAATACCTTTGTGCAAAACTTTTATTTTCATCCCAGGAACTCACCACCTACGGTGGAATTTCATTTATATGATGAGCATAAGGAGATGTCACTTTTTGATTTCTGTCGTATTTGTTTAGTCCCTTTTGAGGGCAAGACAGAAGAACCACACCATGATGATGTGGAGGGATTTATTAATAATATCACTGTAGGAGAAACCAGGAAGGTTTCCGATGCACGAATCACTAGCATACATTTTCCTGTTTTATGTTACTTTGCATTATTTGCTAGTCGTTGTTTAATTGGATGTGGAAACTGTGGAAACCATAGTATCCCTGATATAATTATTCTACTCCAAGGTTTATACAGTGATAACACTTTTAGTATGGGCGGTATTATTGCCAGAAGGTTAAATATGAACCGTACTAAGGGCCCCATCTTTGGAGGCATTTATGCTACACGCCTAACCGCACATTTTAACATACCTATTAGGCATGCTGAGAAGGAAGAAAAGGTGCTGCCCCGTGTTTATCTAGATCATAAAAGTATGGTAGCACATGATTTTATTGTTAAGAATAGGGCAGGGGAGCTTAGATATCAATTGTTCTTTAATAAACATCATCCTGAGACTATCACCCTGCCTGCTCCTTCTTTGTTTGATTTGACTGCAGGCACATACCTTGTTCCGTTGACGGCTATTCATGCCTACCGGAACCCTGCACCTACCGAGGAGCCAGAACAGGAACCACACGATGAGCCTCCCCAACAATCTGTTTATTCTTGGGATCCAGAGATGACTGTCAGCCAGTGGCAGTCAGAGTCTTCATCTTCAACACAGTATGATCCCAACTATTCCTCCTCATCATAGTACGACCCCAACAACTATTATTATGGATATCCGCCAGGCCAGCCGTGGACATAGACCAACTTAGGCCAAAAGCCTAAGCTTGGGGGAGTACGTATTTCTCACCGACATTACATTTATGTTCACACACACTCATTGCTAGATGTCGGTGCTCATACTTTTTCACTGTAATATCCATGCTAGTTTATTTTCTTTTTCCTGTTTTCTTCTTGTGTGTTTGTTAAACCTTAAGAAAAACAAAAAAAAAATAGTAGTAGTTTATTTTTCTGCTGTAGTAGTAATAATTAAAAGGAAAACCCAAAAATATTTCCCGTTCTTCTTTTGCTTGTTGGGAGCTTTCCCGTGTAAATAGTTTTATTTCTTTTCTTTTCTTTGGGGGTCCGTAGGAGAAGACCATAATTAAATTGTTGAAGTGGCTCTTATATGCATTATTGTTGATTTAACCAAGAGCCCATATTGCTTTGTCTTCCCCTCTTTATTGAATGCTCGCAGATTCCAGCTTAGTCCAATGCACGTGCACTCTTATTATTATTCACACCGTTCGGTCGTGCAAGTGAAAGGCAATTATGATGATATATGATGGACTAACTGAGATGAGAAAAGCTGGTATGAACTCGACCTCTTTTGTTTTTGTACATATGGTGAGTCTCGCATTCTTGATTCGGCTTATTATGAATAAACATGTTTGCAATGACAATTAGAGATCATAGTTGCTTGTGCCATGCTTGATTAGCTATGAGTTATAATGATTTACCTTGTATGCCAACATGCTATTGAGATGATTATGATGTGGTATGACGGGGTGGTATCCTCCTTTGAATGATTTAAGTGACTTGACTTGGCACATGTTCACGCATGTAGTTGAAACAAAATCAACATAGCCTTCATGATATTTATGTTCATGGTGGATTATATCCTACTCATGCTTGCATCCAATGTTTATTAATTTTAATGCATGTACATGGCTATTGTCACTCTCTAGTTGGTCGCTTCCCAGTCTTTTGCTAGCCTTCACCTGTACTAAGCAGGAATACTGCTTGTGCTTCCAATCCCTTAAACCCCAAAGTTATTCCAGATGAGTCCACTATACCTTCCTATATGCGGTATTTACCTGCCGTTCCAAGTAAATTTGTATGTGCCAAACTCTAAACCTTCAAATAAACATTATGTTTTGTATGCTCGAATAGCTCATGTATCAACAAAGGCTGTCCTTATCTTCCATGTTAGGCGGGTTATTCTCAAGAGGAGTGGACTCCACTCCTCACTCATGAGAAAATGGCTGTTCACCGGGATGCCCAGTCCCATGCTTTATGCAAACTAAATCAAAATTAATTGCAAACAAAAATCCCCTGGGACCTGATGTATGTTGGAGGCACTCGTTGTTTCGAGCAAGCCATGGATTGATGCTTGTTGGTGGAGGGGGAGTATAAACTTTACCATTCTGTTTGGGAACCACCTATAATGTGTTTAGCATGGAAGATATCGCCATCTCTTAGTTGTTACGTTGACAATGAAAGTATACCGCTCAAAATACAATTTATCTCTATTTCAAAACCGATCTCTGGCACCTCTACAAATCCCTGCTTCCCTCTGCGAAGGGCCTATCCATTTACTTTTATGTTGAGTAATCACCCTCTTATTAAAGAGCACTAGCTGGAGAGCACAGCTGTCATTTGCATTCATCACTATTAATCTATGTTGGGTATGACTATGATTGGATCTCTTTTACAAATTACAATGTCTAGTCAGTCCTTAATCTTTAAAGGTGCTCTGCATTTATGTTTTGCGGTCTTAGAAAGGGCTAGCGAGATACCATCTTGTTATATCATATTATGATTGTTTTGAGAAAGTGTTGTCATCCGAGATTTATTATTATGACTTCCTAGTTGATTATGCTATTGATACGAGTAATTGTGAGACCTGACGATTATTGCAAATGTGGTTAGTTATGATCTATGCTGAAAACTTGAATGCTGTCTTGACATAGTTACAACAACAAGAGCAAAGAGAGTTTGTAAAAGTTTTTCTTTCTTTCAGTCTGTCAACTGAATTGCTTGAGGACAAGCAAGGGTTTAAGATTGGGGGAGTTGATACGTCTCCGTCGTATCTACTTTTACAAACACTTTTGCCCTTGTTTTGGACTCTAACTTGTATGATTTGAATGGAACTAACCTGGACTAACGCTGTTTTCAGCAGAATTACCTTGGTGTTGTTTTATGTGCAGAAAGCAAATATTCTCAGAAAGTCCAGAAACTCCATGGAATACCTTAGAAAAAATAATAAAAAATCCTCGCCAAATATGAAGACCAGGGGGCCCACACCCTTTCCATGAGGGTGGGGGCGCCCCCCCCTAGGGCGCGCCCCCTACCTCATGGGCCCCCTATTGACACTCCGACACCAACTCCAAATCTATATATTTGCTTTCAGAGAGAAAAAAATCAGAGAGAAGAAATCATCGCGTTTTACGATATGGAGCCGCCGCCAAGCCCTAAAACCTCTCGGGAGGGCTGATCTGGAGTCTGTTCGGGGCTCCGGAGAGGGGGATTCGTCGCCGTCGTCATCATCAACCATCCTCCATCACCAATTTCATGATGCTCACCGCCGTGCGTGAGTAATTCCATCGTAGGCTTGCTGGACGGTGATGGGTTGGATGAGATTCACCATGTAATCGAGTTAGTTTTATTAGGGTTTGATCCCTAGTATCCACTATGTTCTGAGATTGATGTTGCTATGACTTTGCTATGCTTAATGCTTGTCACTAGGGCCCGAGTGCCATGATTTCAGATCTGAACCTATTATGTTTTCATGAATATATGTGAGTTCTTGATCCTATCTTGCAAGTCTATAGTCACCTACTATGTGTTATGATCCGGCAACCCCGAAGTGACAATAATCGGGACCACTCCCGGTGATGACCATAGTTTGAGGAGTTCATGTATTCACTATGTGTTAATGCTTTGTTCCGGTTCTCTATTAAAAGGAGGCCTTAATATCCCTTAGTTTCCAATAGGACCCTTCTGCCACGGGAGGGTAGGACAAAAGATGTCATGCAAGTTCTTTTCCATAAGCACGTATGACTATATACGGAATACATGCTTACATTACATTGACGAATTGGAGCTAGTTCTGTGTCACCCTATGTTATGACTGTTACATGATGAACCGCATCCGCATAATTATCCATCACTGATCCGGTGCCTACAAGTTTTCCATATACTGGTTTACGCTTATTTACTTTCCTGCTGCTACTGTTACAATCACTACAAAATACCAAAAACATTACTTTTGCTGTCTTTACTTTTGTTGCCGTTACCACCACTATCATATTACTGTGCTACTAAACACTTTACTGTAGATACTAAGTTTCCAGGTGAGGTTGAATTGACAACTCAGGTGCTAATACTTGAGAATATTCTTTGGCTCCCCTTGTGTCGAATCAATAAATTTGGGTTAAATACTCTACCCTCGAAAACTGTTGCGATCCCCTATACTTGTGGGTTATCAGCCAATACCAACAATAATGATTTTATTAGCACCCCGATTGCTCCTCTTACCGATGCTGAATCTTGTGAAATTAATACTGCTATGCTGAATCTTGTCATGAAAGATCTGTTTTCTGGCCTTCCTAGTAAAGATGCCGCTACCCATCTAAACAAGTTTGTTGATTTGTGTGATATGCAAAAGAAGAAAGATGTGGGTAATGATATTGTTAAACTTAAGCTATTTCTGTTTTTGCTTAGAGATCGTGCCAAAGCTTGGTTTTCATCTTTGCCTAAAAATAGTATTGATTCATGGATTAAGTGCAAAGATGCTTTTATCTCTAAGTATTTTCCTCCCGCTAAGATCATCTCTCTTATAAACGATATTATGAATTTTAAGCAACTTGATCATGAACATGTTGCACAATCTTGGGAAAGGATGAAATTAATGATACGTAATTGCCCCACACATGGTTTGAATTTATGGATGATTATATAAAAAATTTATGCCGGATTGAATTTTGCTTCTAGAAATCTTTTAGATTCGGCCGCGGGAGGCACTTTTATGGAAATCACTTTAGGAGAAGCTGCCAAACTCCTAGATAATATTATGGTTAATTATTCTCAATGGCACACTAAAAGATCTACTAGTAAAAAGGTGCATGCAATTGAAGAGATTAATGTTTTGAGTGGAAAGATGGATGAACTTATGAAATTGTTTGCTAATAAGAGTACTCCTACTGATCCCAATGGTAGGCCTTTGTCTACTTTAATTGAGAATAATAATGAATCTATGGATGTGAATTTTGTTGGTAGGAACAATTTTGGTAACAACGCGTATAGAGGTAATTTTAATTTTAGGCCGTTTCCTAGTAATTCCTCTAATAATTATGGAAATTCCTACAACAATTCTTATGGAAATTATAATAAGATGCCCTCTGATTTTGAATCTAGTATTAAGAATTTATTAGTTCGCAAAAGAATTTCAATGCTTTGATTGAAGAAAAATTGCTTAAGATTGATGAGTTGGCTAGGAACGTGGATATAATTTCTCTTGATGTTGATTCTTTGAAACTTAGATCTATTCCACCTAAGCATGATATCAATGATTCTCCCAAAGCCATGAGAATTTCCATTGATGAGTGCAAAGAAAGAACCGCTAAGATGCGTGCAAAAAAGGCTTGCTTTGTGAAAGCGTGTTCTTCTAGTTTTCATGATAATAAGGATGAAGATGTAAAAGTGATTGATGTGTCCCATATTAAATCCTTGTTTTGAAATATGAATCTTGATAATTATGGTACTGGAGATGAGTCAACTTTAGTTAGAAGGCGTCCCAAAAATTAAGAGTTTTTAGATCTTGATGCAAAAATTGGAAAAAGTGGGATTGAAGAGGTTAAAACTTTAGATAGCAACGAGCCCACTATCTTGGATTTCAAGGAATTTAATTATGATAATTGCTCTTTGATAGATTGTATTTCCTTTTTGCAATCCGTGCTAAATTCTCCTCATGCTTATAGTCAAAATAAAGCTTTTACTAAACATATCGTTGATGCTTTAATGAAATCCTACGAAGAAAAACTTGAGTTGGAAGTTTCTATCCCTAGAAAACTTTATGATGAGTGGGAACCTACAATTAAAATAAAAATTAAAGATCATGAATGCTGTGCTTTGTGTGATTTGGGTGCTAGTGTTTCCACGATCCCAAAAACTTTGTGTGATTTGCTAGGTTTCCGTGAATTTGATGATTGTTCTTTAAACTTGCACCTTGCGGATTCCACTATTAAGAAACCTACGGGAAGAATTAATTATGTTCTTATTGTTGCAAATAGGAATTATGTTCCTGTTGATTTCATTGTTCTTGATATAGATTGCAATCCTTCATGTCTTATTATTCTTGGTAGACCTTTCCTTAGAACGATTGGTGCTATTATTGATATGAAGGAAGGGAATATTAGATTCCAATTTCCGTTAAGGAAAGGCATGGAACACTTCCCTAGAAATAAAATTAAATTACCATATGAATCTATTATGAGAGCCACTTATGGATTGCCTACCAAAGATGGCAATACCTAGATCTATTCTCGCTTTTATGCCTAGCTAGGGGCGTTAAACGATAGCGCTTGTCGGGAGGCAACCCAATTTTATTTTTATTCCTTGCTTTTTGTTCCTGTTTAGTAATAAATAATTCATCTAGCCTCTCTTTAGATGTGTTTTTATGCTTTTAAATAATGTTTGTTCCTATTAGAACCTTTGGGAAGACTTGGGGAAAGTCTTTTTGATCTTGCTGTAAAAAACAGAAAATTTAGCGCTCATGAGAATTGCTGCCATTTTTTACTGGAGAGTGATATTTAGTTAATTATTTTTGCAGATGATTAATAGATAAATTCCTCACGTCCAGCAATTTATTTTAGAATTTTTGGTGCTCCAGAAGTATTCGAAACCTACAGATTACTACAGACTGTTCTGTTTTTGACAGATTTTGTTTTTCGTGTGATGTTTGCTTATTTTGATGAATCTATGGCCAGTAATAGAGTTTATGAACCATAGAAAAGTTGGAATACATTAGGTTTAATGACGATATAAATAAAGAATGAGTTCATTGCAGTACCTTGAAGTGGTTGTTTGTTTTCTTTTACTAACAGAGCTTACGAAGATTTTCTTTTAGGTTTTGTGTTGTGAAGTTTTCAAGTTTTGGGTAAAGATTTGATGGATTATGGAACAAGGAGTGGCAAGAGCCTAAGCTTGGGGATTCCCAAGGCACCCCAAGGTAAAATCCAAGGACAACCAAAAGCCTAAGCTTGGGGATGCCATCTCTTTCGTCTTCGTCCGTCGGTAACTTTACTTGGAGCTATATTTTTATTCGCCACATGATATGTGTTTTGCTTGGAGCGTCTTGTATGATTTGAGTCTTTGCTTTTTAGTTTACCACAATCATCCTTGCTGTACGCACCTTTTGGGAGAGACACACATGAATTGGAATTTATTTGGAATACTCTATGTTCTTCACTTATATCTTTTGAGTTGGATAATTTTTGCTCTAGTGCTTCGCTTATATCTTTTAGAGAACGGCGGTGGTTCTATTTTATAGAAATAATTGATCTCTCATGCTTCACTTATATCATTTTAAGATTCCTTTAGAACAGCATGGTAATTCACTTTGGTTATAAATTTTAAATGCTAAGAGAAGTTGGATGCTTGATAGATTGTTTTGAGATATAAAGGTGGTAATATTAGAGGTGTGCTAGTTGAGTAATTGTGAAATTGATGAATACTTGTGTTGAAGTTGGCAATTCCCGTAGCATGCACGTATGGTAAACATTATGTGACAAATTTGAAGCATGGGGTGTTCTTTCATTGCTTTCCTTATGAGTGGCGGTCGGGGATGAGCGATGGTCTTTTCCTACCAATCTATCCCCCCTAGGAGCATGCGCGTAGTGCTTGGTTTTGATGACTTGTAGATTTTTGCAATAAGTATGTGAGTTCTTTATGAGTAATGTTGAGTCCATGGATTATACACACTCTCACCCTTCCATCATTGCTAGCCTCTTCGGTACCGTGCATTGCCCTTTCTCACCTTGATAGTTGGTGCAAACTTCGCCGGTGCATCCAAACCCCGTGATATGGTACGCTCTATCACACATAAGCCTCCTTATATCTTCCTCAAAACAGCCACCATACCTACCTATTATGGCATTTCCATAGCCATTGCGAGATCTATTTCCATGCAACTTTCCAACATTCCGTTTGTTATGACACGCTTCATCATTGTCATATCGCCATGCATGATCATGTAGTTGACATCGTATTAGTGGCAAAGCCACCTTTCATAATTTTTTCATACATGTCACTCTTGATTCATTGCGTATCCCAGTACATAGCCGGAGGCATTAACATAGAGTCATATTTTGTTCTAAGTATTGAGTTGTAATTCTTGAGTTGTAAGTAAAAAGAAGTGTGATGATCATCATTATTAGAGCATTGTCCCAGTGAGGAAAGGATGATGGAGACTATGATTCCCCCACAAGTCGGGATGACACTCCGGACGAAAAAAAAGAAAACAGGCAAAAAAAAGGAAAGAAGGCCCAAAAAAAGAGAGAAAAAGAGAGAAGGGACAATGTTACTATCCTTTTTCCACACTTGTGCTTCAAAGTAGCACCATGATCTTCATGATAGAGAATCCCCTATGTTGTCACTTTCATAAACTAGTGGGAATTTTTCATTATAGAACTTGGCTTGTATATTCCAGTGATGGGCTTCCTCAAATGCCCTAGGTCTTCGTGAGCAAGCGAGTTGGACCCACTTAGTTTCTTTGATGAGCTTTCATATATTTATATCTCTAGTGCATCTGTTGCATGGCAATCCCTACTCCTTGCATTGACATCAATCGGAGGGCATCTCCATAGCCCATTGATTTGCCGCGTCAATGTGAGACTTCCTCCCTTTTTGTCTTCTCACACAACCTCAATCATCATATTCTATTCCACCCATAGTGCTATGTCCATGGCTTGCGCTAATATATTGCGTAAAAGTTGAAAGAGTTTGAAAAGGCTAAGTATGAAACAATTGCTTGGCTTGTCATCGGGGTTGTGCATGATGAGAGCATTTTGTGTGACGAAAATGAAGCATGGCCAAACTATATGACTTTGTAGGGATAAGTTTTCTTTGGCTATGGTATTTTGATAAGACATAATTGCTTGATTAGCATACTTGGAGTATTACTATTTTTATGTCAACAATAAACTTTTATCTTGAATCTTTCGGATCTGAACATTCATGCCACAATAGAGAAAAATACATTAAAGAATATTCTAGAAAGCATTCCGCATCAAAAATTCTGTTTTTATCATTTACTTACTCGAGGACGAGCAGGAATTAATCTTGGGGATGCTGATACGTCTCCAACGTATCTATAATTTTTGATTATTCCATGCTATTATATTATCTGTTTGGGATGTTTTGGGCTTTATTTTACACTTTTATATTATTTTTGGGACTAACCTATTAACCCAAGGCCCTGTGCAAATTGCTGTTTTTTGCCTATTTCAATGTTTCGCAGAAAAGGAATATCAAACGGAGTCAAAACAGAATGAAACCTTCGGGGGCGTGATTTTTGGAACAAACGTGATCCAGAGGACTTGGAGGCAAGTAACCAACGAGGTGGCCACGAGGCAGGGGGCGCGCCCTCCCCCTCGTGGGCCCCTCGTGGCTCAATCGACCCACTTCTTCATCCTATATATGTTCGCATACCCCAAAAACATCCAGGAGCACCACGAAACCCTATTTCCACCGTCGCAACCTTCTGTACCCAAGAGATCCCATCTTGGGGCCTTTTCTAGAGCTCCGCCGGAGGGGGCATTGATCACGGAGGACCTCTACATCAACTCCATGGCCCCTCAAATGACATGTGAGTAGTTTTCTTCAAACCTTCGGGTCCATAGTTATTAGCTATATGGCTTCTTCTCTCTCTTTGGATCTCAATACAAAGTTCTCCTCGATTCTCTTGGAGATCTATTTGATGTAATCTTCTTTTGTGGTGTGTTTGTTGAGATCCGATGAATTGTGGGTTTATGATCAAGATTATCTATGAACAATATTTGAATCTTCTATGAATTCTTTTATGTATGATTGGTTATCTTTGCAAGTCTCTTCGAATTATCAGTTTAGTTTGACCTACTAGATTGATCTTTCTTGCAATTGGAGAAGTGCTTAGCTTTGGGTTCAATCTTGCGGTGCTCGATCCCTGTGATAGTAGGGGAAACGACACATATTGTATTGTTGCCATCGAGGGTAAAAAGATGGGGTTTATATCATATTGCATGAGTTTATCCCTCTACATCATGTCATCTTGCTTAAAGCGTTACTCTGTTCTTATGAACTTAATACTCTAGATGCATGCTAGATGGCGGTCGATGTGTGGAGTAATAGTAGTAGATGCAGGCAGGAGTCGGTCTACTTGTCACAGACGTGATGCCTATATACATGATCATACCTAGATATTATCGTAACTATGCTCAATTCTATCAATTGCTGGACCGTAATTTGTTCACCCACCATAATACTTATGCTATCTTGAGAGAAGCCGCTAGTGAAACCTATGGCCCCCGGGTCTATTTTCTATCATACAAGTTTCCAATCTATTTTATTTTGTAATCTTTACTTTCAATTTATATCATAAAAATACCAAAAATAATTATCTTATTATGATTATCTCAATCAGATCTCACTCTTGCAAGTATCCGTGAAGGGATTGACAACCCCTTTATCGTGTTGGTTGCGAGGTTCTTATTTGTTTGTGTAGGTACGAAGTGACTCACACGTGGTCTCCAACTGGATTGATACCTTGCTTCTCAAAAACTAAGGGAAATACTTACGTTGCTTTGCTGCATCACCGTTTCCTCTTCAAGGGAAAACCAACGCATGCTCAAGAGGTAGCAAACCCCAACACAGAATCTGCTCAAGCTTGGACCGGCCATCCTACTGCTCCTTTTTGGCTTTTGTACCACATGACATTGATACGTCTCCAATGTATCTATAATTTTTGATTGCTCCATGATATATTATCTACTATTTTGGACTATATTAGGCTTTATTTTCCACTTTTATATTATTTTTGGGACTAACCTATTAACCGGAGGCCCAGCCCAGAATTGTTGTTTTTTGCCTATTTTAGTATTTCGAAGAAACAGAATATCAAACGGAGTCCAAACGGAATAAAACCTTGGGGAACGTGATTTTCTCACCGAACATGATCCAGGAGACTTGGACCCTACTCCAAGGAGTCAAAGAGGCCGTCACGAGGGTGGGGGGCACCCCCCACCTAGGGCGCGCCCCCCTGCCTCGTGGGCCCCTCGGTGCTCCACCGACATACTCATTCCTCCTACATATACCTACGTACCGCCAAATGATCAGAACAGGAGCCAAAAACCTAATTCCACCGCCACAACTTTCTGTATCCACGAGATCCCATCTTGGGGCCTATTCCGGAGCTCCGTCGGAGAGGGCCGTCATCACGGAGGGCTTCTACATCATCATAGCCTCTCCGATGAAGTGTGAGTAGTTTACCTCAGACCTTCGGGTCCATAGTTAGTAGTGAGATGGCTTCTTCTCTCTTTTTGGATCTCAATACAAAGTTCTCCCCTCTCTTGTGGAGATCTATTCGATGTAATCTTCTTCTTTTTGCGGTGTGTTTGTTGAGACCGATGAATTGTGGGTTTATGATCAAGTCTATCTATGAATAATATTTGAATCTTCTCCGAATTTTTTTATGTATGATTGGTTATCTTTGCAAGTCTCTTCGAATTATCCGTTTGGTTTGGCCAACTAGATTGGTAGTTCTTGCCATGGGAGAAGTGCTTAGCTTTGGGTTCGATCTTGCAGTGTCCTTTCCAGGTGACAGAAGGGGCAGCAAGGCACGTATTGCATCGTTGCCATCGAGGATAACAAGATGGGGTTTATTTCATATTGCATGAATTTATCTCTCTACATCATGTCATCTTGCTTAAGGCATTACTCTATTTTTAACTTAATACTCTAGATGCATGCTGGATAGCAGCCGATGAGTGGAGTAATAGTAGTAGATGCAGAATCGTTTCGGTCTACTTGTCACGGACGTGATGCCTATATACATGATCATGCCTAGATATTCTCATAACTACGCTCAATTCTGTCAATTCCTCAACAGTAATTTGCTCACCCACCGTAGAATACTTATGCTCTTGAGAGAAGCCACTAGTGAAACCTATGGCCCCCGGGTCTATTCTCATCATATCAATCTCCATCACTTTAATCTTGCTTTGCTTTTTTACTTTGCTTTTACTTTTCACTTTGCATCTCTATACCAAAAATACCAAAAATATTATATCTATCAGATCTCACTCTCATAAGTGACCGTGAAGGGATTGACAACCCCTAATCGCGTTGGTTGCGAGTAGCTATCGTTTTGTACAGGTACGAGGGACTTGAGCGTGGCCTCCTACTGGATTGATACCTTGGTTCTCAAAAACTAAGGGAAATACTTACGCTACTCTGCTGCATCATCCCTTCCTCTTCGGGGAAATCCAACGCAAGCTCAAGAGGTAGCAAGAAGGATTCCTGGCGCCGTTGCTGGGAAGTCTACGCAAAAAGTCAACATACCAAGTACCCATCACAATCCCTATCTCTCGCATTACATTATTTGCCATTTACCTCTCGTTTTCCTCTCCCCCACTTCACCCTTGCTGTTTTATTCAACCTCTCTCTATCCTCCCCCTCTATTTGCCTCTTCTGCCCCGTTTGCTTTTTGTTTGCTCGTATGGTTGGAATAGTCATTTATTTATTACTAAACAGAGAACCTAAGATTTATGGATTCTCATCCGCTTGCTAATCTTTTTAAGAGATCCAGTTATGTTGATCCAGTTATGAAGTTTTGCTTGAAATTCGTGAATCCGAAAATTGCAATGAAGTATGTTATGAAGTGATTCACGATAGATCTTTGAATAAAAATCATGATTGCAATGATGTTATTATAAATTCAATTAATGACAATTGTGCTAATAATATGCAAAACCCTAAGCTTGGGGATGCTAGTTTTGTTATGTCCTCTACTCGTTGCAATGATCATGATTGGGGTGATTCTTCTTTTGATCTTGAAAATTTATTTAAACCCCATGATGAATATGAGATTGATTAAAATTTATTTGGAGAGTGCTATTTAGTTAATTCTTTTTGAAGATGATTAATAGATAAATTCCTCACATCCAGCAGTTTATTTTAGAATTTTTGGGGTTCCAGAAGTTTGCATTAGTTACAGATTACTACAGATTGTTCTGTTTTTGACAGATTCTATTTTTCGTGTGTTGTTTGCTTATTTTGATGAATCTATGGTTATTAAAATAGTTTATAATCCATAGAGAAGTTGGAATACAGTAGGTTTAACACCAATATAAATAAAGAATGAGTTCATTACAGTACCTTGAAGTGGTCTTTTGTTTTCTTTCACTAACGGAGCTCACGAGTTTTCTACTTTAAGTTTTGTGTTGTGAAGTTTTCAAGTTTTGGGTGAATTCTTTTGATGGATTATGGAACAAGGAGTGGCAAGAGCCTAAGCTTGGGGACGCCCATGGCACCCCCAAGATAATCCAAGGAAACCAAAAAGTCAAAGCTTGGGGATGCCCCAGAAGGCATCCCCTCTTTCGTCCACTTCCATCGGTAATTTACTTGGAGCTATATTTTTATTCACCAAAATGAAATGTGTTTTGCTTGGAGCATCTTGTATTATTTGTGTCTTTGTGTTTTAGTATGCCACAATCATCCTTGCTGTACACACCTTTTGAGAGATCCATACATGAATTAAAATTTGATAGAATACTCTATGTGCTTCACTTATATCTTTTGAGCTATGTAGTTTTGCTCTATGTGCTTCACTTATATCTTTTTGAGCTAGGTAGTTTTGCTCTATGTGCTTCACTTAGATCTTTTAGAGCACGGTGGCGGATTTGTTTTAAAGAAACTATTGATCTCTCATGCTTCATTTAAATTATTTTGAGAGTCTCTTAATAGCATGGTAATTTGCTTAATAATAATATGCTTGGTATAAAAGATTTGTGAAACTTTCTTTTGAGTGTGTTGAATACTAAGAAAAGATTGAAGCATGATAATTGTTTTGAGATATGGAGGTGATAATATTAGAGTCATGCTAGTTGAGTAGTTGTGAATTTAAAGAATAGTTGTGTTAAAGTTTGTGATTCCCGTAGCATGCACGTATGGTGAACCGTTATGTGATGAAGTTGGATCATGATTTATTTATTCATTGTCTTCCTTATGAGTGGTGGTCGGGGACGAGCGATGGTCTTTTCCTACCAACCTATCCCCCTAGGAGCATGCGCGTAATACTTTTCTTTGATAACTTCTAGATTTTTGCAATAAGTATATGAGTTCTTTATGACTAATGTTGAGTCCATGGATTATACGCACTCTCACCCTTCCACCTTTGCTAGCCTCTCTAATACCGCGCACCTTTCGCCGGTATCATACACCCACCATATACCTTCCTCAAAACAGCCACCATACCTACCTATCATGGAATTTCCATAGCCATTCCGGGATATATTTCCATGCAACTTTCCACCGTTCCGTTTATCATGACACATTCATCATTGTCATATTGCATATCCCGGTACACCGCCGGAGGCATTCATATAGAGTCATATTTTGTTCTAAGTATCGAGTTGTAATTGTTGAGTTGTAAGAAAAATAAAAGTGTGATGATCATCATTTTTAGAGCATTGTCCCAAGTGAGGAAATAATGATGGAGACTATGATTCCCCCATAAGTCGGGATGAGACTCCGGACGAAAAATAAATAAAAGAGGCCAAAGGAGCCCAAATAAAAAAAGAAAAGAGGCCATAAAAAAGAGAAAATGCCCAAATAAAAAAATGAGAGAAAAAGAGAGAAGGGACAATGTTACTATCCTTTTACCACACTTGTGCTTCAAAGTAGCACCATGATCTTCATAATAGAGAGTCTCTCATGTTATCACTTTCATATACTAGTGGGAATCTTTCATTATAGAACTTGGCTTGTATATTCCAATGATGGGCTTCCTCAAATTGCCCTAGGTCTTCATGAGCAAGCAAGTTGGATGCACACCCACTTAGTTTCTTTTTGAGCTTTTATACACTTATAGCTCTAGTGCATCCATTGCATGGCAATCCCTACTCACTCACATTGATATCTATTGATGGGCATCTCCATAGCCCGTTGATACGCCTAGTTGATGTGAGACTATCTTCTCCTTTTTGTCTTCTCCACAACCACCATTCTATTCCACCTATAGTACTATATCCATGGCTCACGCTCATGTATTGCGTGAAGATTGAAAAAGTTTTGAAAAAGTTAGAGTATGAAACAATTGCTTGGCTTGTCATCGGGGTTGTGCATGATTTAAATACTTTGTGTGGTAAATATAGAGCATAGCCAGACTATATGATTTTGTAGGGATAACTTTATTTGGCCATGATATTTTGAGAAGACATAATTGCTTTGTTAGTATGCTTGAAGTATTATTATTTTTATGTCAATATAAACTTTTGTCTTGAATCTTTCGAATCTGAATATTCATATCACAATTAAGAAGATTTGCATTGAAATTATGCCAAGTAGCACTCCGCATCAAAAATTATATTTTTATCATTTACCTACTCGAGGATGAGGAGGAATTAAGCTTGGGGATGCCTGATACGTCTCCAACGTATCTATAATTTTTGATTGCTCCATGATATATTATCTACTATTTTGGACTATATTGGGCTTTATTTTCCACTTTTATATTATTTTTGGGACTAACCTATTAACCGGAGGCCCAGCCCAGAATTGCTGTTTTTTGCCTATTTCAGTATTTCAGAGAAACAAAATATCAAACGGAGTCCAAATGGAATAACACCTTTGGGAATGTAATTTTCTCACCGAACGTGATCCAGGAGACTTGGACCCTACTCCAAGGAGTCAAAGAGGCAGTCACGAGGGTGGGGGGCGCCCCCCTAGGGCGCGCCCCCTGCCTCGTGGGCCCCTTGGTGCTCCACCGACGTACTCCTTCCTCCTATATATACCTACGTACCCCCAAACGATCAGAACAAGAGACAAAAACCTAATTCCACCACCGCAACTTTCTGTATCCATGAGATCCCATCTTGGGGCCTATTCCGGAGCTCCGCCGGAGAGGGCCGTCATCACGAAGGGCTTCTACATCATCATAGCCTCTCCGATGAAGTGTGAGTAGTTTATCTCAGACCTTCGGGTCCATAGTTAGTAGCTAGATGGCTTCTTATCTCTTTTTGGATCTCAATACAAAGTTCTCCCCCTCTCTTGTGGAGATCTATTCAATGTAATCTTCTTCTTTTTGCGGTGTGTTTGTTAAGACCGATGAATTGTGGGTTTATGATCAAGTCTATCTATGAATAATATTTGAATCTTCTCTGAATTATTTTATGTATGACTGGTTATCTTTGCAAGTCTCTTCGAATTATCTGTTTGGTTTGGCCAACTAGATTGGAAGTTCTTGCCATGGGAGAAGTGCTTAGCTTTGGGTTTGATCTTGCGGTGTCCTTTCCCAGTGACAGAAGGGGCAGCAATGCACGTATTGCATCATTGCCATCGAGGATAACAAGATGGGGTTTATTTCATATTGCATGAATTTATCTCTCTACATCATCTCATCTTGCTTCAGGCGTTACTTTGTTTTTAACTTAATACTCTAGATGCATGCTAGATAGGGGTCGATGAGTGGAGTAATAGTAGTAGATGCAGAATCGTTTCGGTCTACTTGTCACGGACGTGGTGCCTATATACATGATCATGCCCAGATATTCTCATAACTATGCTCAGTTCTGTCAATTGCTCAATAGTAATTTGTTCACCCATCGTAGAATACTTATGCTCTTGAGAGAAGCCACTAGTGAAACCTATGGCCCCCGGGTCTATTCTCATCATATCAACCTCCATCACTTTAATATTGCTTTGCATTTACTTTTCACTTTGCATCTCTATACCAAAAATACCAAAAATATTATATCTATCCGATCTCACTCTTGTAAGTGACCGTGAAGGGATTGACAACCCCTAATCGCGTTGGTTGCGAGTAGCTATCGTTTTGTGCAGGTACGAGGGACTTGAAAGTGGCCTCCTATTGGATTGATACCTTGGTTCTCAAAAACTAAGGGAAATACTTTCGCTACTCTACTGCATCATCCCTTCCTCTTCGGGGAAATCCAACGCAAGCTCAAGAGGTAGCAAACATGTAGATACAGATTGACACCATTAATACGCATTCAGGTGCCATGTGAGATACCTCACACAATTGATCAAACAACCACATGCAGCTTTGCATGTCGCCAAAGAACTGGATCTTTTCATCTATGTCAAGACCAAGACACAGTCAGAACAATCTTGGTGTATCTTTTCATCTAAGTCAAGACCAAGACACAGTCAGAACAATCTTGGTAGTAAGGCAATCATATATGTTAGAAATCCAAAAGTAAAGAGATCGGACTATTCTAAGGGAGGGCGAGATCTAAGAAGATGCAGAACCTGATGATGGAGGATTAGGGCACCTGAGGGAGGCCTAACCTAGACGACGGCGAAGATCTAAGATGTAGTACCCGATCACGGCCGCCTCCGCAAGTGTCGCTCCTCCTCTGTCTTCTCGCTTGGCAGCTTCACGGCAAGCACCTTTCTCCTCTACGCACTCGTCCCTCCTCTCTTACTCCTCGCGCCCCCTCGGCATGTTAGGAGTGTGAGATGTGGTGGTAGCGCGGCGAGCGGGTAGAGGGAGGAGCCGCCGCCGCCGAGATCCAGATCAAGCGGGCTGGCGTTGCACGCCATGCGTGTAGTATCTCTATTGGAAAAAGACCGGGGTGCGGGGAAAAGAATGGAGAGAAAAACCGACGAAAAAAAACAATGAAAAAAAGCCGACGAAGGTGGAAGGTGGGACGAAAAAAAGCCCGGAACGGAGACTACTAACTGCTCCATTAGGAGTGGAGATAAGGCTCAATAACTTCCGAGAGGGGGTTCCGGTAACCCCCGGTACTCCGAAACTTATCCGAAACGACCCGAACCATTCCGGTGTCCGAATGTAGCCTTTCAATATATGAATCTTTATGTCTCGACCATTTTGAGACTCCTCATTATGTCCGTGATCTCATCCTTGACTCCAAACAACCTTCGGTACATCAAACCACATAACTCATAATACATATCGTCGTCGAACGTTAAGCGTGCAGACCCTACGGGTTCGAGGACTATGTAGACATGACCGAGACACATCTCCCGTCAATAACCAATAGCGGAACCTGGATGCTCATATTGGTTCCTACATATTCTATGAAGATCTGAAAGTGCGATATATCGACTAGAGGGGGGTGAATAGGCGAGTTTTATGAATTCTTCACTAAGGTATTTGCAGGTGAGGAAATTCCTTAGCGAAGAACTACTAGCACTGGAATAAGTACTCAAAAGTAAACATAACAGAGCACAAGCATAGTCATCATGATGAAATGAAGACAAGCACAGAGTACAGAAAGCGTAAACACAGGATAACACAGGATGAAGACAAACAGACTGAAGAAATTGAACTGAGGAAATTGAGAAAGTCTTCAGTCAAAGTCTTCAAACACAGATATGAACAAGCACTCAACACAGTTATGAGGAAATGAAAGAGTTGAGGAAATAGAACCAGTGATCTTGGTGAAGACAATGATTTGTTAGACCAGTTCCAACTGCTGTCTCAGTTGTACATCTGGTTGGAGCGGCTAGGTATTTAAACCTGAGGACACACAGTCCCGGACACATAACCCTCACCGTATTCTCCTTGAGCTAAGGTCACACAGATCTCGCCCAATCACTCATGGTAAGTCTTCTGGTGACTTCCGAACCTTCACAGACTTGGTCACTCGATGATCCACAATTCCTCTTGGATGCTCTAGACCTTGACGCCTAACCGTCTGGAAGAAGCACAGTCTTCAAAGGTAACAAGCGTCGGATCCACGCAGGATCAATCTCTTCAGTGATGCTCAATCACTTGGGGTTTGTAGGTGTTTGGGTTTGGGTTTTCCTCACTTGATGATTTTCGCTCAAAGTCCTCGGAGGATGGGATGCTCTCAAATGACAAGTTTTAGTTTCTCTCGGAGCGGCCAACTAGCTAGTGGTTGTAGGGGGCGGATATTTATAGCCTAGGGAGCACCCTGACATGATAAGACATAAATGCCCTTCAATGATATGACCGTTAGGTGGGTAGATATTTTGGGACAACTATCACAAGGCACAACAACTGTTGGAAATTTGAGTATCAAATTCTTCATGGCTATCATGTTCCTCAGTGTGTAGGTAATCTGCACTGGCGAATTCCTAACTCCTCAGTCAGAACAAATTCCTTAGAGACCAGAAGAACTTCATCTCTGTCACTGAAGAATATGACTAAACTGTATGAGCTTTCCAATGGCTTCACTCGAAGGGATTGGTAGGTGTAGGATTTTGAGTTGAGCATCGCATGGAAAATTTTCATTAGTATTTCCTCGACCCACTTTAACAGTACGGTGTTTCCTATATGTCAATAAAAGAGAAAATGAAACTATGAAAACAAAAGTCTTCACGCTTCATGTTCCTCGGATGAATACCAAGTCTTCAGGATTACACCAATTTCTTCACTTTCAAAGTCTTCAGAAAGTCTTCAGAAATCCAAAGTCTTTAGTCGAAGAACTTCATTTTTAGGGGTCGACTTTCTCTGTAAATATCAAAGTCCTCATAGACTTATAGACATGTGTACACTCAAAAACACATTAGTCCCTTAACCTATAAGTCTTCAATACACCAAAATCACTAAGGGGCACTAGATGCACTTACAATCTCCCCCTTTTTGGTGATTGATGACAATATAGGTTAAGTTTTCAACGGGGATAAACATATGAAGTGTAAATACTAATATTGAGGAATTTGATTGCAAGATATAGAAGAACTCCCCCTAAAGATGTGCATGATGAGGAATTTGCTTTTGAAGCATTACACACTTGAATAGTAGAATC
This sequence comes from Triticum urartu, assembly GCF_003073215.2. NCBI lineage: Eukaryota > Viridiplantae > Streptophyta > Magnoliopsida > Poales > Poaceae > Triticum > Triticum urartu. Next base: position 385,238,752 of record NC_053027.1, on the reverse strand, counting down.
ATGGAGATCTCCCCCTATATCTTGTAATTCATACACGCATTTGACATATCATAATGAGGAATTTGAAATGCATGATGAAATATGGTGACTGATGTAATTCAGCATGCGTGCATTAACATATATGAGGAATAAGCATGCAGAAAAACAAATCAAAAGTATCAGAGCACCATCGGGTTTAAGTTTACAACTCAATCCAATAAAGTTTTAGAAGAACGAGAGTTGTAACTTACCAAAAAAACGCCCATATAGACCGACCCGCTTGAAGACTAACTCAAAATTCTCCCCCTTTGTCATCGAATGACCAAAAGGATCGAAAATGAGGACTAACGCCCCTAAAGAATATCAAGTTGATGAAGGAGCGCTAGCATTGTTGGGGTCGTTTGTTGATGAAGGGACTGCCGCAGTGTCGTCCAAGTCCTCGTACTCATCGGTATCACGTGATGAAGAATATGAGATGGACACCAAAGAAGGAACCTTGACATTCTTGAATTTCTTCGGTGGAGGTGCAGACCAGTCAAAATCTTCCTTGAGACCCAATTTCTTTAGATCTTCTTCACCATACAGATGGGATAGAATGGCCCAGGTGCGACCGAAGACTTCATGGAGGTAGTAATGGTTTTTCTTCACTGCATTGTGTGTAGTAGTCATGTTGTGAAGAAATGAACCAAACTGACACTTAACACATTTATGGTTTCGATCCACCTTCTAGTGAAGACTAAGCAGAAGCTCACGGTCAGTCATCACACGAGGAGCAGTGGCTTGAGGAGTAGACTTGGGTGCATTTGCAGCAGAGTCATGTGTGGCAAAGTCATCATTGGTGGAATAAGATGCAGCTTTGCGAAACTGACCATCCAATGGACGAATGCCTTCATCAATGACTGCAAGAGCCTTGCCCTTTTCATCAGTTGAAGTAAAAGCCTACTTGAGGACTTCAATCGGGGGCAGATAGCTAAGGTGATTCTAAAAATCAGCCTTGTAGTTGCATGAAGTCCTTGTCCTGAGGAATCTCATAATCCAAGGTGAATAAGGTTTCAGCTCAAATGGAGAAAGTGCAGCATTTGCCAGAGTCCTCATGAAGAAATCGTGATAGTTGATAGGAATGCTATGAATGATGTTGAATAGAAGATTCTTCATGATGCCAACTATTTCCTCATTAGATGAGTCGTGGCCTTTGATGGGACTCATTGTCCTCGTCAGAATGCGATAGACGGTTCTGGGCACATAGAGTAAGTCCTTCACGAGGAATTTGGTCCTTGGGGCTTGACCGGGCTTCAAAGGCTTCATTAACACTTGCATGTAATGAGCTATGAGTTCTGGTTCATGATACAGGCAGCGAGCTCCTTCACTGGGTGGACTGATGAGAAGGGCGTGAAGAAATTCATAGGCCGGTGCCTTATAGTGAGTATTTTCGGTCATCTAGTCCAAGACCCAGGTGTTGATATCTTCAGGATCACCTGTGATATGCAATGTAGCGTAGAACTGAAGAATAAGATCTTCATTCCAATCAACAATGTCAGAGCAAAAGTTGAGGAGGCCTGCATCATGAAGAACACTGAGTAGAGGAGAGAAGCAAGGTAATGATTCCATGGGATTTCTTCATGGACATACGATGTGGCATGTGGTTCATCAAATCCCATTTGTACAGTAGTTACTGGGGACTGAGTAATTTGCTGCAATGGTGTGAAGAGTGGAGAATTGGGTGCTGACTTTCCCAAAATTCATCACTTAGCACGGGTGTGGTACAGCCAATATCCACATCTTCATCTCCCATCTCTTCAACACCGGCCTCTTCATCAATAAACTGAGGCATAGGTGAGGAGACAACTGGTGTTAAAGGGATTGTATCCACTTCAATTTCTTCATCCATCTGTTCTGACGAAGTAGCAGAGGGATACTCTTCATCAGATTCACTTGGAATCACATATTCTTCATCAAAAGGAACATGGTCCTTTGATGGCATGGATAAGATAGGAACAACATCAATTGGATTTGCAAACGAGCTAGTCAATGGCTTCATCTTCTTCTGAGCTGAAGAATCTAATGAAGTTGATGTCTTCCTTTTCATCACTGCTACACGCTCTGCAGCCTTGGTCTTCTTCACATCTGATGCAGATGGAAGAATTGGAGTTGGTGTAGGTGCAGGAGGAGCAGAGGAATTGGGTTAAATTTCTTCAAGTACAACTCATGCAGTTGCCCCGACTTCTTCATTTTCTTCAGGTGCACCACTAGTGGATGCCCTGGCAATTTCTTCAGTGGCCGGAATGCAGTCATCAGCCCTGGAACTCACATTTTTTTCAGCAGCCTGATTTTCATCAGCGGTGCTGGCATTTTCTTCAGTCGGCTGAGCAGATGCTTCAGCCTGAGGAATTTCCTGTTGCGTTGGGTCTGCAACATTGGAAGTGAACTGTTCAGTTATCTTTACAAATCTGACTTTGGCTCCTAGCCAGTCAGCATAATAGCGATCAAATTCATCACTCAGTTTCTTAATTTCAGATTGAAGAGCAACAAGTTCTTCAGGTGAAAGCTTCAGAACATTTTGCTTCAGAAAGCGCTCTTTCTTGTACTGCGCTTTCTTCACCCTCCTTCCCTGTTCAAATTTCCATTTCTCTTCATCAATGAAGTGAGTCATTACATGACTTTGACCAGGAGTGAGGTTCAGCTCAGGCAGAGGTGTGTTGGGGTCCTTGTGCCACAAGTCAATGAAGTCTAGGATCAACTTCGGAGCCAGCATTAATGGCACATTACTGCCTTTGGCTCTAGCAGCCCTGAGTTGCCTGTCCATGATGATTTCAGTAAGTTCTTCATCATTAGCTTCATCATCATCAGAGGGCACTTGGAAAGCAACTTGTTTCTTGTGAGGACTTAGTCGAGGACCTCGTCCAGCAGTGGTCTTCTTCTTAAGAAGAGTGGGAGCAGCTGAGGAACTTGCAGAGGCTCCTGAGGCAATAGATATGCCAATGGTCCTTTGGCACGTGGCGAGATGCACATGTGCTGATGATTTGGTCGGAGCAGTCGAAGACTTCAGCAGGAGGAGCTGAGGATTTTGTAAAAGCAGGAGCAGCATGAGGAATTGGCCGCGAGGGCTTTCTGGAATCTGGTCGTGAGGACATAGCTGAGGAACTTGGCTGTGAGGGCATTGCTGGTGAAGCACTGGGCTTGTGAGCAGGCTTCTTTGGCATGGCCTTCTTCGGCTTTACAGAGGCCTCAACAGCAGAAGTGGCAACAGAGTCTTCGTTGAACTTCCTCACTACATCTTTTGCTTGTTTGGCCAACTTGGCCTAGCGCTTGGCCCATTCACTAGGATAATCCTCACCACGCTTGAGGCTCGTGGGGTCAGCTATTTGGCCATGTGCCAACGGAGGTCTTGGGCGTGGAGGATTTAGTGCAAATTTCTTCATATATTTGGGAGTGACATATCTGTACTCCCTCCACTCTCTTGCCCATCTCCTCTCAATCTTTTGAATCCGCACCTTGCGCTGATTTTTATCTTTCCTCAGGGGGTGTGCAGTACCCAGCATAGATGTCCTCGGGGATTTCAAAAGCAGTGTTGACCTCAGGCCTCTTTCCTCCTTTCTGTGGCTTCTTACCATCAGCTATTTTCTTCAGTTGAGGAATTTGAACAATTGAATTCTCTGAAGAGGTATTTAAATTTTCTTCGAGGAACGCTACAAATGAGTTAAGTTGATGAGAACCTAGTGATTCAGCAGCTGACATGAGTACCTATGAACAGACTATAGTTGCGAGGAATTTGGAGAGGTCATACGCGTTCTCAGAAGGTTTTTTTTATAAAGAACTAGTTTGAGGAATTTGACCAGATGAGTCTTGAAGAATTTCACTAAGAGTTCTTTGTCTTAGGTTCCAGAGATGTATAGATCAAAAATCCACACATTTGAGGAATCTTGAAGAAAAACATAGCTTAGAGAAACGAATCAAGAACAGATGACATGTGAGGTGTTTTAGTGTGTGAAGGTATGAAGAAAAACACCTTTGAGGATTTTGTAGAAAACATTTGAATCAAAGAGGGTAGTAAAAGTAACTTTTAATTACCCTAGACAAAGAACACGACAAAGTGGAATGTGGAGATGTGAAGTTCCTCAGTGCAGATCTTCCACGCCCTAACTTGGCAGAGGAAGACAACTACGACGGCGGCGGAGTGAAGATTTCCACGGCTGACGCGAGTACGACGGCGATGAGGTTGAGGCAGTGAAGCTTTTCCTCACCGGCGACGATGATGTAGCGGCGGCGCTAGGGTTTGAGAAGCTCGAGCTGGAGAGTGGTCGAGCGGAGTAAAGGAAGTGAGGAAGGGGAAGGGGTGTATTTATAGCCACGGTGAAAAATTGTTTGCCCGAAGAATTTGGACGAATGTGCCCCTGACCCTTCTCATTCGCTTGACATGTGTCACCAACGTACTGAGAAGTGGAGATCGTGTGCGATCATGGGTGAATGGATAAGTATATCATGGGATGCGGAACGGTTTGAGCGGCAAAGCCAAAAATTTAGATAAGACAGGTTTTAAAGTTCCGTTCGCAATTTCTTCAGCTGACAAGGACACAGTGAAGATTTTGAACGAGTTTCAAATAGAACGCACATGAAGAATTTGTGAACAGATTGGGTTGACTATAGCATAGAGGGGGAAGGGTCCGATCACATTCACTTAGCAAAATATATATATATATATATATAGAGAGAGAGAGAGAGTGGCACTATTCTAGTCCTGGGATTAGAATAGTTATTTGGATCATAGCTAGCCCTATAAGGGCCTGACCGCATCTTACTGAGATCGCGCGAGCAAAAGAAAAAACCCAAACGCCCTGCCCAGTTTATCCCCTTGTCGCTCCACCACCACCCCCCGACCTCTGGCCGCCGCCCACCCTGCTCCGGCGCGCCTCCCACCCCCGCCTCCTTCCGGGCGCTCCGCGGGCCCCTCCTCCTTCCAGGCGCGCCGCCGGCCCCGCCTCCTCCTGGCGTGCTGCCACCCCCACCTCTTCCAGCGCGAGGTCGCCGCCACCGCCTACTTCCTGGCGTGCCGCCAGCCCCGCCCCCTTTGGCGCGAGGTCGCCGCCCCCACCTTCTCCTGGCGCGGCGTCACCCCCTGTACCTGACGTGCCCCCGCTGCCGCCGGCCCGCACCCCGCCTCCCAGCACCTTCCCGTCGCACGCCTCCCAACACCGGGGCGCCGCCGCCCACAGGTTCTGTAGATGCTGACCTGCCACTGCACCGCCGCTGCAACCTGCTGCTCACTCTTACTCACACATGTGTCAGCAACACAAAAGTGGGTCGCTGCAGTCTACCTCCTTCTATAGCAGCAAGACGACTCCTTCGGGATGCATCTCACACTCATGGAGGCGGTGCTGTCTCCGGCGAGCTCCTCCATCCCTGAGCGCGATGCTTCCACTACTGCGTCCTCCTCACGTTCCCTTCCCCATCCTTGTGTATGCCTATTTCGATGTGGAAAACTCCATCAACTAGTTCGCATCACGTGTCAGGGCGCGGCCATAACATGCTAGCAATATTATGCTTTGGCTGCTAGTAATGTGTTTGTGCTAATGTCTAGTAGGAACTCTAGTTGTACTGATAAAAGAGAACCAAACCATCATATAAGGGAAAAGTCGCATCTCTCTATCTTTGATCTCTCTATGATACAGATATGGACGTATATGCAATTAGTAAAATTCCTCTTTTATATTGCTTGTTCATTAATCATTCATGCATCGTGTCCTAAAAGAAATACAGTGTGCTCTGTTTGAAAAAGCATGTAGTCGGCACATGTTTGTTATTATATGGATCTGAAGGTTTAACAAACAAACACATTCAGATTTCTCTTTATTCGTATAAAGGTTGGAGTGAGGTAGCGCTTATTTCCTATATAGCTGCTCATTTTGGATGCAGTTTTAACAATCAGGCTAGGGAGGCGGTGAGCGTGGGTAGGCTGGCCAAACCTTCCCTCCACTGGGTCAACCGGCTGCGTCGCCCACCATCGTACTGTCCTACGGCAACGGCCCCAACCTGGGCAGGCGTGCTTTCTGCGACATGCTCCTGCACATGGATGTCTTGGTGAGGTAAAAACTTCTGTTAACTTAACTTAGCTACCTCAACTGATTGAACTGCAGGGGTTGTGTGCAGTATGATGTGGTGCTAGTGTTTGATTAATGCAATTTGGAAGAACTTGCATATCTAAAATTCAAACTCTGCATTTTGGTGTATTCTTATTTAGAAGTTCAGGTCATCATAAGTTGCTTCGGTTTAGCTAGTTACTGTTGTACAAAAGTTCAGCTCGTCATATTTGAACATCGGAAGAAGAGCTGCTATAGTCTCCTGCTATATGTTTGTTATATGCCTAAATAGTACATGCTCAACCAAAGCAAGTAGTTATAGTCTCCTGCTATATGCTTAAATAGTACATTTTTTCTGTATTCTTGTTCGGAAGTTCAGGTCATTCAAAGAGAGCAAATAGTACAGGCTCAACCAAATAGTGAAAAGTCTACTAGAGTCGAAAAAATATAATGACACAAAAATGCAACTCTGCACTTTCCTCAAAATGGTCATCATATTCTTAAGAAGATCGGGATTGCACTATTTGGTTGAGCTAGTACTACCAGACTGAACAAAATGCAGAGTTGGATTTTAGAGCCTGGACATTTTCAGACATTTTCAAAAGTGGTCAATTGAACCTGAACCAAAAAGATTGACCTGAAATTCGTTTGGGCTAGTTACTACCAGACTGAAACAATTGTAATAGGTGGATAAGTGGTATTGTACTATTTTCTATTGTGTGGTAATGCTCGTACCCCATGGCCATGAAAGGTTCAGATGTTGTGCTCTTCTTTTCTAGCCGATTCATGTTCTATTTTGTAACTTTAATGATATTCTATACACTGATTGCGAGAGTTCAACCATGGCTATACGCCAAGTTCTACTATGGCTATATGTCGGCCATCATGAAGTCCTACTATAGCTATATGCCAAGTTTAATTATGGTTGTATGCGTGTGCTTCCAGGCTACTATTGAACGTGTCTTGGCCTTCATTTTTACGGGTTATAGTCTCCTGCTATATGCTTGCTTTTGCTATCAGCATGTTCATGCAAGTGCCTCTGAATAATCTGAAATTTAAACTTAAACCTAAAACTGAACTTCTACCTCTCTGCTACAGGTGCGGTCGTCGGAGTCCTTTAAGCGCTTGCACTAGTGCTTCTAACTTGTCCATGAAGGCACTGCATGGTGTGCCACCTCCCGTCTGCCGCCGCAGCTGCCATGTGTCCTCGCGACCTCTGCGGCCAGTCACCAACGCCCTATGAGTGCGCCCTAAATGTGGCATGGGGAACATGCTAATGTGTGTGTTTTCTGCACTGGTGTGTGCGTGCATGCTCACGTTTATGCGTGCACTGTGTGTGCTGCTTGTGTGTTGTGATGTATGTTGTATAGATTTTTATGAAGTTCATGTTGTGAACCCAACTTAATTAGAACACAAAAGTTTAGATCGCAGCTGCTTTGAATTATGTAGTGTTTCTAAATAGCTTCTTGTCTGAAGATCAGTCGTACATGTGGGTGCAAGAAAGTTAGTGTCGGAGCCAAAAAAACTGACTTTGAGCAACTGTTGGGTATTTATATAAAACATTGTGTGTAGCAATTCATTGTGTTTATTGAAAAATGAAAAGACAGAAGTTCACCATGCAAAACTTTCATAGTCCAATTGGTATTAAGAAGGCGGAAATATAAAACAATAGTGAAGTTCACTAAAAATGCAACTTTTCACATTGCAAAGAAACAATAATTAACTTCTCAGTGTACAATTTAGTTTTTGTTTCTCTATTCCAAAAAATAGGAATAGAAGTAATATGTGGAAGCTATTTGTGTTTATGTCTCAAATTAGAATAATTGGAAGAATGGCCTCTATATGTGCTGTGTGTTACACACCTTTCCGAATCAAAAGAGATTAAATTCATCCGTGAGTAAGGTAGGCACAATTCTTTTTAAACAGTTCAATTGCTCGATAGATGTAAGTCCAGAAGAATAAAAGATATTTCAACACAATATAAACCCATGAGATTGCAAAAAAAACTTTGGAGTTAAGTGGATGAGAACCAATAAGTTCATATATGAAACCTTGGGGAGTTCAAAAAAAAGTTAAAAAGGTTCGATGTTTGTTGCGAAGCTAGGATTTTCTTCATTACTAATGAATAAATCAAGAAGTTCAAATTAAAAAAGGATGAGCGGTTTGATATTTCTTTGAAAACTCGAATTTTTCCGGTTAGTAAAGAATAAAACCAATAAGTTCAATTCAAAATAATGAAGAAGTTCAACTTTTAAAAGCAGAGCAGTTTGATATTCATTTAAAAACTCAATTTTTCGGTTACTAAAGAATAAGACCAACAAGTTCAATTCAAAGTAATGAAGAAGTTTGATGTTTCTAACAAAACTCCAATTTTCACATTTCTAAAAACTACAATTTTAGGTGAGCCCAATTTTTGTGTGGATGTGTTGTGCATGTGCTTGTGCGTAGTACATTTAATAGAACAAAAAAACTATTATGGGTGCCCTCTAAATGTTTGTCCTATTGCTTATGATAATTGACCCGAATTTTCCTATTGTTTTTGCACATGTTGGATTCAAGGGAAAATGTGTATAAAAAGGTGTGATTTCAGAAGTTCAGGTGTAACGAACATCGAAGTTCAAACTGAAAGAATGTAAACAAAAAAATCAGGGAATTCAAAAGAATAAAAACTATCGAGTTTCATGAAAAAAATAGCACGCGAAGTTCATGTTTCAAAAAGTTCGAAGTTCACGTGTACCACATACAGAAGAAAAATGATCAAATGAAAAAAGGGACCACATAGGCCATTTCACCAAAAAGCAAAAAATGCATAAAATGTCACGACAAAATTCTATAAGAAGTTCCAAATTTAAAAGCCGAAGTAGGTCAACGTTAAAGAAAATGAAGTTTTTAATATCTAAAAGAAAATTTTGGAAGTTCAACAAATTTGTGCAAGAAGTTAACAAAAATTAGTTGAAAAATATTTATAACGAATTTTCTCTGTTTATAAAAAAATGAGAGAAGTTCAAATTAAAAAGAGGAGCATTTCAAAAGATTTTATAAAAACTGATTTACTCAAAATATATAAAGGTGAAGTTCAAATTGAAATAACAGAGATGTTCGAAGTTTATTAAAACCTAGGATTTACCTATTCGAAAAATAAAAAACACAACACCATTTTTTGCACTTTTAGAGACAACTCATAAACAAAAAAATGGTTGCTGGAAGTTCAAGTGCTCGGCGAGTAAAAGTTCAAAAAATTCTTGTAAGAGAGGTTCACCGTGTATTTAGATGTCCAAAATACATAAAAAAATATGTTATTTTTTGTGTTTTAAAATAATTCTCTCAAACCAGAGAGAAGTTCAAAGTGATAATAGCCGGAAGTTCACGTACTACATGATGTGTATTTCATATAAGAAAAATACAATAAAGTGAAACAGAGTGAAGTTCAAACGGACATGCCCTAGAAGTTCAACTACTTCACGTAGTGCAAAAAAACAACACATCAAAAACAGAGTGAGGTTCAAACAGACATGCCCGAGAAGTTCAACTACTTCACACAGTGCGTTTCCATTTGCAGTGAAGGCAGAAATCATGATCTCGTCATTTCTCTAATTTACTTCAAAACGATAGGAATATCATTTCTGTAAGTTCAAGTCCCCGGTCGGATAAAGTTAAAAAAATATTGTGAAAGAGGTTTTGTACAAAAAGAATATCATTTGTGTAACACTGACGAAATGGATGAGAAAATTACAAACAAAAAACATCACAGAAGTTCAACGTGAAAACAACAGGAAGTTCGACTACTATAGTGAATGAATTTGAGATGAAAAACTTTTAAAATCATCGCGAGTATGAAAAAACAACCAACACGGGAAAGTTATGTGCTTATAGCAGCTTTCCAACGGTATATCACTTGCTCAATTCCGGTGAGTGGATGGAGAGTTACGAGCAGTGGATGGAGACCTACGAGAAAAAAAATCATGTGAAAAACAGAGTGAAGTTCAGGTACACGCGCCGAGAAGTTCAGGTTCTTCACGTGGTGCATTTTCGAAGAATCTGTTTCGCAATAAAGGCAGAACGCATGATCTCGCCATTTTCGAAATTACTTGAAAACGGTTAGGAATCAGAGAAAACCATCAACATGAAAAATTTCGCATTTTCCGTAGCTTTTCAGCGGTATATTATTTGCCCCATTCTGATAAAGTTTGTAGAAATTATGGCGGAAATATGTTTTCGCCATTTTCGAAACTAACTTAAAACCATAAACAATTGGGAGAAACAATACATACCAAAAAGTTTCGCATTTGTTCAAGCTTTCCAACGCCATATCATTTGCTGCATTCGGGCGCACGGTTAAAAAATTAGCTTGAAAATACGAACTCGGTAGGACTTGGACCATTTTCTAAATTACTCGTAAACCATTCAAAATTAGAAAAAAAAACTTTCAAGATGAAAAAGTAGCGCATTTTCATAAGCTTTCCAATGCTGTATCATATGCCTCCATTGGATTAGCCGTTTAGAAATGACATCGAAAAAACGAACTCAACTGTTCGGTTTATGAAATTTTATGTTTTTTCAAATTACTCTTTAACCATAGGAAATTAGAGAAAACTTTCAACATGTGGAAGGAGCGGTTTTGCAGTAGCTTTCCAACGCCATATTATATGCCTCATTGCGATAAATGGTTTAGAAATGCGATCGAAAATATGATTCACATTTTTTGTGCGAAGAAAAAACGGTTTTCAAAACTGCTCTTAAACCGCTTATATTTTGCCAAAAATTTAAGTTGGGTCATGATACTGATGTTAATAGCTTTCCAACGGTATATCGCAAGCCTCATTTGGGCAATGTTGGCAGAAGTCCAATGTAACATCCCAAATTTTCAATTTGGAATGTTATACATTAGGTCATCATGCATATCATATTTTATTTTGCTTTTGGTTTTGATCCTAGAAAATCCTAAGCAACTCAAGGACCTACGGAGAGAGTTGGAGATTTCGTTATTTACATATTTGAGTTTTCTCAAATTATGTAAACAGGATCATTTGATTTTATCATCAATTATTTCTATTACAAAAATATGAGAGAGGGAATAAAATGACTTTCCCAAAATATAGAAATATTGAGGATTTAATAAAAAATGAAATAAGATTTATTTCGGAGTTTTTCGGTATTTTTATTTGAATTTAGGAAAAATGCGCGTTTTTCAAAGTTGTAGTTTGGGCCCACATAAATGTTCACTTTATCGGGCTTGATTTTAGGAACCCGGCAAAATTTATTTCATGATTTCTGGAGTCCGTTTAGTATTTCTTTTTATTTTTCTTCCGAGCGGAATTATTTAAAAAAAAGAAAAAAATGGAAACCGACTTTGGGCCGTACTCGGCCAGGACTCCCGAAGAGCCCAACAGCCGCCGCCCCGGGGCCGCCACCCCGCCGCCTCTAAAAAACGGAATTATTTATAAATGTTCACTTTATAAGCCGCCACCCCGGGGCCCGAAGAGCCCAACAGCCGCCGCCAGCAAACCCTAACCCTAGCCCCAGCCCCGCCACCTCTAGCCGCCGCCGCCGCCGCCCGCCGCCGCCGACTCGCCGGAGCTGTTTAAAAAAAATTCTGTTCGTCGTATTTCTTTTTCATCGGATTTTTCCGCGGTTATTTTCTGATCGCGATTTTTGATCCGATTTTCGTTTTAGTATAACTTTTCGCTCGTTTATCGGAATCAGGCGATTCAAGCGCCTGGAGTTTCGTCTTGAAACCCTCTTTTCGAATAATCAACTTAAACAAGTTTTTGCTACTGTAAAAATTGCTCTAGATCCAGATTACTAGAACGAAGTTGTTTTCTTTCGCCGTTTGATCTCTTTTGCTTCGTTCGATTTGATTCTTTTTGCCAACCAGGGTTATTAAGTTGAACTTTCTGGTTAGATCCTCTATTTGAGTTTTACCTGTGCATTAGATGAGTACTTATTGTATGCTTGTTGTTTGTCTGTGATAGAATACCCGGAGTGCGCCGCCTGTTACGTTGAATCTCTAGGTTACGCGGATCATCAGCAAGGCAAGTAACACTTTGATCATACCTTTTCTACAACCCAGTTTTATTGCATTAGATCAATCCTCACACATTGCATGATTAGGATCTAATTAAATTGTGGGATGGGAAGTAGATGAGGTAGTACCTATTACCTGTTTATTATCAAACCTTTGGGAGTTACTTCTACGTTTGCTTATTATGCCATGCTATGCTAGTAGACGTGGATTGGGTGAGTGAAATCCATGACAGATGTGAGATTGTTAATTAATGGTTTATCTAAGGTGGCAACCTAACACACATCTGGGTGGATTGAGGTACCTGGGGTTACCAGGACTTGCCTGTTTTCTTTGGACCGCCACCCAGGCTCAAAGGGATTATGAGATTATTCATACTAGAAACTTCCGTGTGCAGCCACAAGCCATTATGGGCTCTGGCATAGTTGACTAAGTTGTGCGAACTCTTACAGTGGTAGACTAGCAGATGTAGGGGTTGTAGGTGGTATGGTCTACCCGATCGTAAGGTGCTAGCGCTTCTGAAAGACTATGTCTCGGTCATCCGTCTTCTCAAACACCATGTAGTGCGAGAAACCAAACGGAGGCGATCGAGTCTTGTGGGGAAAAGTGCGCAAACCTCTGCAGAGTGTAATAAACTAATCTTGATTAGCCGTGTCCTCGGTTATGGACATTTTGAGTATCTAGTACCTGGATTTTCATGTGAATCTCAACATGTTACTCTAAATTAATTTTGATGGGTTTTAATGATGTTACTTAATTGGGATTGAGAATGCTGTCAACCATTCTCAATGTTTAACAACCACCATGATAGTAATTAATTTTATTCCTTGGAAGTAGGGAAAAATTGGCTTTACGCAAAAACAGTAACCATAGAGCTTTCCACCAGCCAAATATGCATATAGTATAGCTGTTGCATTCCATTATTCTCTATGTGTTACCTTGCCAGCATATTCCATGTGCTGACCCATTTTCAGGCTGCAACGTTAATGTTGCAGACTTTTCAGATGACGATTAAGGAGTTTTAGGTCGTGGTTCTATACTCAGTGATGCTGTTGGAGTTGATGGACTCACTTATCTTCCAAGCCTTCCGCTGTTATCGTTATTAGATGGCCTTAAGCCATATTTATTGTAATAAGTTCTCTTTTGAGACACTCGATGTAGTAAGTGTGTGATTGCTACTCTGCTATAAATCCTCCGAGTACTGTGTGGTGTCAGCATTACTGATCCAGGGATGACACCGGAGCATAGAGATCAGACTGTTTGAGGTCTGGTCGCTACAGAGCTGGTATCAGAGCACACGCTGACTGTAGGACACGACCACTAAGCTAAAGACCTAGATCACTACTCACTCTCTTCTCTTCTGAATTCTCATCTTTTCTACTCTTTAGGATGATGGATGCAAGGAACAAGTTCACCCAACCAGACGAAGATACACCCTTTGGACGCCACTTGAAGGAAGTCACTAGATACCTGAACATAGGAATACCAAGCTTCACGGGAACCTACAACGCCACTTTACCTGAAGAAGAGCGCTGGATGATACAAGTTCAAGTTCCAAGTAGGACGTTCATGCCAGTCACTAAGCCCATAGAGTTTTCTTTTGATGCACCAACTTGGAGTCTAGGAAAGAGCATGGCAGCTCACATCGCCATGGGACGCATTGGAGAAGTCTACCGCAAGGATCTTAAGGATACTATCTACCAGATTTGTGGGCGCCGAGATGAACACTGGGAGATGATCAGCACCAGGAAAGATAGATCAATAGCAGCTTTTATCCAGGAGTTAAACCAGCACATTCGACGACAGGAGAATCAGATGTGCGCCGACATGATAGATCTGAAGAAGGCTAAGACTAGAATCAAGGAACTGGAGGAAGAACTCAAGGCTACACACGAAGATTGTGGAGAAGAAATTGAAGTATTGGTGGAGAAGAATGACGATCTGATTAAGAAGATTGGACTATTTATGGGAGGCCCGACACCAGTAGATGAAGACAAAGAACCCAAGGAGATTAGCCCGGAGGACTACATCATCATTAACGGCACCGACTCGGAACAAGATAGTAGCGATGATGACTATGTTGATGAAGCAGGAGTAGATATCATGGAGTCTACAACCGTAGAATATTTCTAGTAGACCACCTCATCAGTAGTAGTAGTCCCCCATGTAAATATAGTAGTCCGAGCACTTTTGCGATAGCTAGATCGATTGTATGCCTTGTTTGTTTGATTGAAGTGAATTGTGTGCTTTTGCCTCATGTGCATATGGGTAGTGTTTTCCCTTTAGACCCCCTCTATTCTTATATCTCATCTCTTCTAAACCCTCAGATGCCTCCGAGACGTGACCCCGGATTTGCCTTTCCGCCGAAGCTCACCCAGTTGATCCAGCAGCAGAACACCTTGATGCAGTTGCTAGTTCAGAATCAAGGGAACAACAACAACAACCCACCACCACCACCACCACCTGTTGACCACTTAGCCCGTTTTCTTAGGCTGAATCCGCCGGTGTTTTCCAGTAGCACCGAGCCGATAGTAGCAGATGATTGGCTCCGCAAGATAGCTAGGGAGTTGACCACAACAGGATGCACAGATGTGGAGAAGGTTAAGTTTTCCGCACATCAGTTAGAGGGACCCGCAGCATCTTGGTGGGAGAATTTCACAGCCACTTTCCCAGTCGACACTGTCACATGGGACCTGTTTCAGCAGGCTTTTCGTACTGCCCATGTTTCAGCAGGAGCAATGGCCATGAAGAAGCGTGAGTTTCATAACTTGCGCCAAGGAGGACGGACAGTTGGCCAGTATGTGGAGGAGTTTAGTAAGCTAGCACGTTATGCCCTAGATGACGTTGCTACAGATGCAACTAAGCAGGAGAAATTCCTGGAAGGACTGAATGATGAGTTGAGTATGCAATTGATGGTAGCCACCTTCAACAACTACCCGGAGTTGGTAGATCGTGTTCTTATGATTGAAGGGAAGCAGCAACAAATTGAGAACCGCAAGAGGAAGTATGGACAAGGAAAGTATAATTCAGGAGCTCAGCAGATGTAGGGGTTGTAGGTGGTATGGTCTACCCGATTGTAAGGTGCTAGCGCTTCTGAAAGACTTTGTCTCGGTCATCCGCCTTCTCAAACACCATGTAGTGCGAGAAACCAAACGGAGGCGATCGAGTCTTGTGGGGAAAAGTGCGCAAACCTCTGCAGAGTGTAATAAACTAATCATGATTAGCCGTGTCCTCGGTTATGGACATTTTGAGTATCTAGTACCTGGATTTTCATGTGAATCTCAACATGTTACTCTAAATTAATTTTGATGGGTTTTAATGATGTTACTTAATTGGGATTGAGAATGCTGTCAACCATTCTCAATGTTTAACAACCACCATGATAGTAATTAATTTTATTCCTTTGAAGTAGGGAAAAATTGGCTTTACGCAAAAACAGTAACCATAGAGCTTTCCACCAGCCAAAAATGCATATAGTATAGCTGTTGCATTCCATTATTCTCTATGTGTTACCTTGCCAGCATATTCCATGTGCTGACCCGTTTTCAGGCTGCAACGTTAATGTTGCAGACTTTTCAGATGACGATTAAGGAGTTTTAGGTCGTGGTTCTATACTCAGTGATGCCGTTGGAGTTGATGGACTCACTTATCTTCCAAGCCTTCCGCTGTTATCATTATTAGATGGCCTTAAGCCATATTTATTGTAATAAGTTCTCTTTTGAGACACTCGATGTAATAAGTGTGTGATTGCTACTCTGCTATAAATCCTCCGAGTACTGTGTGGTGTCAGCATTACTGATCCAGGGATGACACTGGAGCACAGAGATCAGACTGTTTGAGGTCTGGTCGCTACATCCAACGTAGTTCACAGGGAAGTTCAACGTACAACTAGCGGGGCAGGTTAGGTTGTGATTAGAATATTATTCTGGTCCCGTGATCAGAATAGTGTTTATATATATATATATAGCCAATGAAGAAAAACAACAGAAACAGTGAAGACAATGCAAAGTTGAAGAATTTGAACAACTGAGGAATTTCAACAAAACAAAAAAAACTCAGATTGACGATTTTCAACTTTTGGTGGTGGCGTGACCCACCGTATAAGAATGATGATTTCAGACACAGCGTACAATTGTCGCAGGGTTCTGAGAATCAAATTCTTCACTAATTTCTTCACACTTAGAGTGTTATTCTTCATTGATTGAAGAAAAATGTTTCTTCATGTGTTGCACATCTAAGTCATCAATTTTGCATAAGTGTTAGGATGAGTGTCCTTTTCAAAGAACATTTGAAGATTCTAAAATATTTAGCTCACACCGCAACTTGCTGAATCTCTTCTCATCCAAGGGCTTTGTGAAGATATCGTCTAGTTGTTCTTCAGTCTTCAACACATGATCCTGAAGAAAATGATGACGAATCTGAATGTGCTTTGTCTTCGAGTGCTGAACTGGGTTGTGAGCAATCTTGATGGCACTCTCATTGTCACAGTTGAGAGGCACATTCTTCATGTTGACGCTATAGTCCTTGAGAGTTTGCTTCATCGATAGCAATTAAGCACAGCAAGAACCAGCGGCAATGTACTCAGCTTCAGCAGTAGATAGTGATACGCAGTTCTGTTTCTTCGAGGACCAACAGACCAAAGATCGTCCAAGGAAATGACATTTACTAGATGTTGACTTGCGGTCCACACGATCACCAGCATAGTCAGAGTCAGAATATCCAATGAGATCATAAGCCGAGCCCCTGGGGTACCATAATCCAAGTGTTGGTGTGTGAGCTAGATATCAAAGAATATGCTTCACAACCTTATGGTGTGATTCCTTCGGTGTAGCTTGAAATTGGGCACACATGCAAACACTAAGCATAATATCTGGTCTAGATGCACATAAGCACAATAAAGAACCAATCATGGAGCGGTATACCTTATGATCGAAGTTGATACCATTTTCACCAGTGCACAGATGGACATTTGTGGGCATAGGAATTTTGACGCCTTCGCAATCTTGCATGCCGAATTTCCTCAGTACATCCTTGAGGTATTTCTCCTGAGATATGAATATGCCATAGCGTTGTTGACGAATTTGAAGACCTAAGAATAATTTCAATTCTCCCATCATAGACATTTGATATTCTTCACTCATCATATAGGCAAATTCATCACACGCCCGTGGGGCCTGCTTGAGGCCATAGAGGGCCTTATTGAGTCTGAAAACTTTGTCAGGATGCTTTGGATCTTCAAAACCTGGGGGTTGAGCAACATATACTTCTTCCTCAAGCTTACCATTGAGGAATGCACTTTTCACATCCATTTTCTATAGAGTGATATCATGATGGTTAGCATAAGCAAGTAATATGCGAATTGACTCAAGTCTAGCAACAGGTGCAAAGGTTTCATCAAAATCAATTCCTTCAACCTGTGTGTAGCCTTGAGCTACAAGACGTGCCTTATTCCTTACCACAAGGCTGTTTTCGTTTTGCTTGTTATGATAGATCCATTTTGTGCCAATGATATTGTGCTTACGAGGATCTGGACGTTTGACCAGTTCCTAGACATTGTTGAGCTCGAACTGATGTAATTCTTCTTGCATGGCCTGAATCCACTCAGGCTCCAGAGATGCTTCATCTACCTTAGTGGGCTCTGTGATAGAGACAAAAGCATAGTGCCCACAAAAGTTAGATAAATGTGAAGCTTTTGAATGTGTGAGAGGACCTGGTGCTTTAGTGTCATTGATGATCTTTTCAACTTGCACTTCTTTTGCAATGCGAGGATGACCTGGTTGTAGTTGAGGAAATTGATCAGCATTTTCTTCAGCACCATTTTCTTCAGTATTTTCTTCAGGTGCATTAGCTCGACGTTCTTCATGTTCTGGAATGAATTCTTCAGCAGATTCTTCAGTAGGAATGACATCCTCAATAGCCTTGAACTTGATAGCTTCCTCAGGTGCTGGTTCATCTGTCACAGAAGGTAGGTGCTCTCTTTGCGAGCCATTAGTTTCATCAAACCGCACATCTACAGTTTCAGCAACCTTGTGAAGAACGTTGTTGAAGACTCTGTAGGTGTGCGAGTCCTTTCCGTAACCAAGCATGAAACCTTCATGTGCTTTCGGTGCAAATTTTGAGTTGTGATGAGGATCTCTAATCCAACATTCAGCACCAAAGACATTGAAATAACTTACATTTGGTTTCTTGTCAGTGAGGAGTTCATAGGCAGTCTTTTTGAAGAATTTGTGAAGATATACCCTACTCATGATGTGGCACACAGTATCAATTGCATCAATCCAGAAACGACGAGGTGTCTTGTATTCATCAAGCATAGTGTGAGCCATCTCAACAAGAGTTCTGTTCTTGTGCTCCACGACGCCATTATATGAAGCAATTCAAATGGTCGAGTGGTAGTCATGATTGTCTTCGCTGGATGCTTGGCCTTGGTCATCTTTCCAGCTTCACAGGCTCCGCATAAGTGATCCTTGAGGAATTTGACATTCTCAATGCCAATGACATGCTTCTTCTTCGCAAGCGTGTGCAAATTCCTCATGCCTCCATGACCAAGTCGTTGATTCCAGAGCCAGCCTTCTGAAGCTTTTGTAAGTAAACACATGGCTGGTTGTGGTCCTATAGAGAAATCAACAATATACAAGTCTCCTCTCCTAAAGCCTTCGAAGACTTTGGAATTGTCGGCTTCCATAAGCATAACACAACGGTACTTGCCAAAGACAACAACCATATCAAGACGGCAAAGCATTGAGACAGACATGAGGTTGTATCCCAAGGACTCGACAAGCATGACTTTGTCCATGTGTCGATCCTTTGTGATCGCAACCTTACCTAGACCCAATACCTGACTTTTGCCTTTGTCAGGGAAGATGATATGCTTCAGATGCGATGGTGATAAGGGAGCATCCATCAATAGATTCTTATCACCAGTCATGTGATTTGTACATCCACTATTGAGGACCCACCCATTGGCTTTGGGTTGATCATCCTGCAGATGAACTAGTGCAACTTACGAACTCATATACTTCATCAGTGAAGAATATGACATCAATTCATCAGACCAATTTCATCAAGCAAGAGAACAGATAAAGTAGTATGAGGACGTGAGAAATGAAAGTTCATTTCTTCATGATTAGCATGTGTCCTTTCAGGTACTCTCGGGTCTCCAGCACATTCTTCATACGATTATGTTCGTCTGGAGACCTGACCCTGCAGAAGAGATTAGTTCTTTTTCTTCACCACCCATATCTAAAGGGGTGGCAAAGAGTTCATCACTCTACGAGCTCCATACGAGAAAGGTGGCATAGAAGCCAGTCCATTTTGTTTCACATAAGAGGGGTTAGGATAAGCATATGAATAAGCAGAGAGATTCTTCGAGGACTTATGAACATAATGATTAGAAGAATAATGCTTATATTCATAGCCTTTAGCTCTTCCCTGCGAAACAGAGTTATTAGCATGATGATATTCATATGAGGACTTTGATCCTTTTGAGGAATTTGGTCCATATGAAGAATTTGATCTGAGGTTCCTATTTTTCATAGGTGTTGTCCCGAGGACATTCACCTGAAGACTTTCAAGGAACCTTTTGGGAACCCAGATTTTCTTCATTGGAGGACTGTTCCTCTAGTTAGTGCTCACATATCTAGCAAATATTTCACCATTCTGATTTTTGAACAGTTTATAGTTGGAGTCAAATGACTCGTCATCAGAACGAGGAGATTCACATGCAAAGCCAGATAAGTTAGATGGATCAACTGGAGGTCCCTTTGCAGCAACCCATGAGGTTTTGGGGTACTGCTCAGGCTTCCAATATGTACCATCAGCATTGAGTTTCCTCTCAAAGGCAGTACCCTCTTTCCTAGGGTTCCTGTTGAGGATCTAATTTTTAAGCACATCACAAAGCGTCTGATGCCCTTTTAGGCTTTTGTACATGCTTGTCATGTACAATTCCTTCAGCCCTGCATCTTCAGTGATACTAGCAATGTCCTCAGATGAGGAATTAGTGATAGCACAGGCGGGTGATCAATTTGAAACATTAGCAGCATTTGAACATTCAGGTGAAGAATTAGCAGATTCACGTTCAATGCACTTCAAGCATGGAGGAACAAATTCTTCCTGAGAAGCGCTGATTTGTTGAGCAAGTAATGAATCATGCTCCTTCTGAAGAACTTCATAACTCACTCTTAGCTTTTCAAGATCTTGCTTTCGCTTTGAAGAAATTCATAAGAAAGCTTCTCATGATCGGATACGAGAGTGTTATGATGACTGAGGGAGTCCTGGATTAGGGGGTCTCCGAACAGCCATACTATATTCTTTGGCCGGACTGTTAGATTATGAAGATACAAGATTGAAGACTTCGTCTCGTGTCCGGATGGGACTGTACTTGGCGTGGAAGGCAAGCTAGGCAATACAGATATGTATATTTCCTCCTTTGTAACCGACCTTGTGTAACCCTAGCCCTCTCTGATGTCTATATAAACCAGAGGGTTTTAGTCCGTAGGACAACATACAATCATACCATAGGCTAGCTTCTAGGGTTTAGCCTCTCTGATCTCGTGGTAGATCTACTCTTGTACTACCCATTTAATATTAATCAAGCAGGACGTAGGGTTTTACCTCCATCAAGAGGGCCTGAACCTGGGTAAAACTTCGTGTCCCCTGCCTCCTGTTACCATCCGCCTAGACGCATAGTTCGGGACCCCCTACCCAAGATCCGCCGGTTTTGAAAACGACATTGGTGCTTTAATTGAGAGTTCCTATGTGTCGTCGCCGTTAGGCTTGATGGCTCCTACTATCATCGATAGTGATGCAGTCCAGGGTGAGAGTTTCCTCCCCCGACAGATCTTTGTGTTCGGCGGCTTTGCACTGCGGGCCCATTCGCTTGGCCATCTGGAGCAGATTGAAAGCTACGCCCCTGGCCACCAGGTCAGGTTTGGCAGCTTAAACTACACGGCCGATGTCCGCGGAGACTTGATCTTCGACAGATTCGAGCCTCTACCTTGTGCGTAACACGGTCACGATGAGTACAATTTAGCTCTACCATCCGACAGTGTTCAGGAGATCGCACCGGCAGCCGCTCCGACCCTCAATTCGGAGCCAGTCACGCCGTCCATGGATGGGTGGATGGACCCCGCCACGGAGGCCTTACCCCCATCGACGATCGAGCTGAACATCAACCTTACTCTGCACGAGAGCCGTGTTGACAAACTACCGGATCTCTCTTCGGCCACAGACTCCGAACCGCCTGCGCCCGTTCCTAGCGAATCCGATTGGGCGCCGATCATGGAGTTTACCTCCGTGGATATTTTTCAGCACTTGCCCCTTGGCGACATACCGAACTCATTAAGGTCTCTCTCCTTGTCAGGAGAATCCTGGCCGAACTATGTCTGGCAGGATTGGGATGGGGATGGTGTCAAAATTCACCGCCCACCCACCACCCACTTAGTAGCGACTGTCGATGACCTAACCGACATGCTCGACTTCGACTCCAAAGACATCGACGGTATGGACAACGATGCAGGAGACGAACAGGAACCACTGCCCACAGGGCACTGGACGCCCACTTCATCACATGACGTATACATGGTGGACACACCAAAAGAAAATGACCACGAGGAACAGAAGGACGCAATGAAGGGTTGCCCCCTCGAGAAGCAGTCAAAGCGGCGACGTAAGCGCCGCTCCAAATCCCACCTCGGCAGAAACAACGATCATATAGACCCAGTGTTAGAGCAGGGTGAACCATCGCCGGACCACGGCAACCCGGAGAATCAAACCGAACAACCCGATTCTGTCAAAGATAGCAATCTGGATGACATCACACCAGACAGACACCCGGAGCAACAGAATGCCCGTAAAAGGCTCTTTGCCACCGCGAGGAGTCTAAAAAAGTAGAAGCAAAGGCTCAAGGCTGCGCAAGACACACTTAAAATCAGATGGATTAAAGTACTCAATACAGCAGCCAAGTACGGCGGTAATCGCCCCACCAAGAGCTACCCGAAGCGGAAGTTGCTACCTGAATTCGATGAGGAGGCCTTAGATCCCTCGCAACCAAAAATTAAAACGGCCACCTGGCTGGATAGACGACCTCACGGCGAACATAGAGCGGCAAACAACGTCACACATAAGCCAATACGCGATCCACGCGAGGGCTCGCATCAAAAGGACGGCGCAACCAGATCCATCTATGGACCACGCAAGCGCGCTCCAGCATACGATGCAACACAACAAACATCTGAACAACACGGTAAACCCAGATACAGGGGTGCCGCACACCCCCTATGTTTCACCGATGAGGTGCTGGACCATGAATTTCCAGAGGGATTCAAACCCGTAAACATAGAGGCATATGATGGAACAACAGACCCTGGGGTCTGGATTGAGGACTATATCCTCCATATCCCTATGGCTCGAGGAGATGATCTCCACGCCATCAAGTACTTACCCCTCCAGCTCAAAGGGCCAGCTCGGCACTGGCTTAAAAGCCTCCCCCGAAAACTCCATTGGAAGCTGGGAAGAGCTCGAAGATGCTTTTCGGGCAAATTTTCAAGGGACTTATGTCCGACCTCCGGATGCGGATGATTTGAGTCATATAACTCAACAACCCGGAGAGTCATCCCTAAAGCTTTGGAACAGGTCTCTTACTAAAAAGAACCAAATAGTCGACTGTCCGGACGCCGAAGCCTTGGCAGCTTTTAAGCATAGCGTCCGTGATGAATGGCTTGCCAGACACCTCGGCCAAGAAAAGCCGAGAACAATGGCAGCATTAACAAGCCTCATGACCTGCTTTTGCGTGGGAGAGGACAGCTGGCTAGCCAAATGCAGCACCAGTGACCCAAGTACATCCAAAGTTAGAGATGAAAACGGGAAATCACGACGCAACAAAAATAATAAGCGCCAGAATAAAGAAGACAACCCGAAGAGCACGGCAGTAAACGCCGGATTCAGAAGCTCTCGGCCAAGTCAGCAAAACCCGCCCCCTAAAGGCGCCAGAGATGAACTGTCCAGCCTGAACAAAATTCTGGACCAAATATGTCAGATCCATAGCACCCCTGGTAAACCCGCTAATCATACCCACAGAGAATGTTGGGTCTTCAAGCAGTCCGGCAAGCTAAACGCCGTACACAAGGGCGAGGATACACCAAGCGAAGACGAGGATGAGCCTCTCAAGCAAGACACTGGGAACAAAAGAAATTTCCACCAGAAGTCAAAACAGTAAACGTGTTACACGTGATCAAGGGGAGAAATAAAGCAGCACTCCCCGAGAAATATGCCCAAGGGCCTATCACCGCGGAGTCCTGCCACTGGTCGGCTCAACCGATCACTTTCGACCATCGGGATTACTCAGCAAATATCCGGCATGCAAGATGGGCTGCCTTGGTATTAGACCCAATAATTGACGGATACCATTTTACACGAGTCCTGATGGACGGTGGCAGCAGTCTAAACCTGATATATCAGGACACAATCCGCAAAATGGGGATAGACCCAACGAAAATTTGCCACAACAATACTACCTTTAAAGGAGTAACGCCAGGCCCAGGGGCTCACTACACAGGCTCCCTGCTACTAGAAGTTATATTCGGCTTTCCCGATAACTTCCGTAGCGAAAATTTAACCTTCCACATTGCTCCGTTCCAAAGTGGCTATCAAGCACTACTTGGACGCGAAGCTTTTGCTCGCTTTAACGCAATACCGCACTACGCTTCCCTCACGCTTAAGATGCCCGGTCCACGTGCCGTCATTATAGTAAATGGAAATATGGAGCGATCCTTGCGCGCTGAAGAGAATGCGGCTGCCTAGGCAGCCGCACACTAAAATGGCCTCACCAACTAAAGTATTTGATAGGTTGTCAAGACCACGGACACGGTTAGACGAGTCCGACACAGCTGTATGTAATTCGTACAGGTTTGATGGCCACACCCCTATCACGGCACAACGGAGACACAGGGTCAGATGTGCAGCAGGGACCCGTTCCAAGGATTCTTTTTAGATTAAGACCCTGCGTCAACCTTTTTTACTGTCTCTTGTTGATACACATCCCTCGGATTCTCAGTACAATTGAGAAGGATGCTGGCGTCTTGGCATGTGGCCACGCCAGAATAATGCACGTAACTAAACACCAGGGGCTTCTTACAAAGTGCACTGATTAGGCCCGGTTCATACCATAAAGACCGAATACCTTAGGGAGTGTTCGGTGTCGCGAGTTTGGCCCTATATGCATCAGCTCCGAATCATGTGTTTGGTCAAATGTTGGGTTTGCCCGGCTCCTATGTTTTGGTACCTTATTTTCCGCTCTATCGGCTAAGGTAGCACTAGGAGAACTACTGCGATTGTGCCCCGGGTCATCCGGACGAGCACCTCAGTAGAGAAAGCCGAAAACTGACTGTCATGATATAGCGTGAGACTGGTCAACTGTAACGCCCTCGATGCGGCTATATCTCCCACGTGTCGAAGCACGACTTAGAGGCATAACCGCATTGAAAGCAATGTCGCAAGTGAGGTAATCTTCACACAACCCATGTAATACATAAGGGAAAAAGATACATAGTTGGCTTACAATCGCCACTTCACAAAATTACATGAATAAAGCATTACATCAACCAGATACAATCAAGGTCCGACTACGGAACCAAAATAAAAGAAGACTACCCCAAATTCTACACAGATCCCCGATCGACCCCAACTGGGCTCCACTATTGATCAACTAGGAAGCAACACAACGGACAAGATCTTCACCGAGCTCCTCCTCGAGCTTGGTTGCGTCACCTTCTCGGTAACATCGGCACCTGCAAACTAGTTTGGAAGTCGATCAAAACTATTTAAGCTTATGGGAAGGAAAAGGGGTAGTGAGGTGGAGCTGCAGCAAGCACTAGCATATATGGTGTCTAACATACGCAAATGAGAGCGAGAAGAGAAGGCAAGACACAGTCGAGAAACTATGATCAACAAGTGATCCTAGAACAACCTACGTCAAGCATAACTCCAACACCGTGTTCACTTCACGGACTCAGCCGAGAAGAGACCATCATGGTTACACACGCGGTTGATGTATTTTAATTAATGTCAACTTCAGGTTTTCTACAACCGGACATTAACAAATTCCCATCTGCCCATAACCGCGGGCACAGCTTTCGAAAGTTTAAATCCCTGCAGGGGTGTCCCAACTTAGCCCATCACAAGCTCTCACGGTCAACGAAGGATATTCCTTCTAGCGAGACAGACCCGATCAGGCTCAGATCCCGGTTACAAGACATCCTCAACAATGGTAAAAAAAGTCCAGCAAAGCCGCCCGATGCGCGGACATCCTGATGGGAGCTGCACATATCTCGTTCTCAGGGCAACACCGGATAGGTCAAGCTACGAGTAAAACCAGCCCTCAAGTTTCCTCGAGGTGGCCCCGCAGGCTGCCCATTTCGGACCAACACTTAGACAAGCACTAGCCCGGGGGGGGGGGTTAAAATAAAGATGACCCTTGGGCTGGCCTAACCCAAGGGAAAAAGAGGCTAGGTGGCGAATGGTAAAACCAATGTTGGGCCTTGCTGGAGGAGTTTTATTCAAGGTGAACTGTCAAGGGGTTCCCATCATAACCCATCTACGTAAGGAACGCAAAATCCGGGAACATAACACTGATATGACGGAAACTAGGGCGGCAAGAGTGGAACAAAACACGAGGCATAAGGCCGAGCCTTCCACCCTTTACCAAGGTATATAGATGCATTAATTAAATAAGAGATATTGTGATATCCCACCAAAATATCCATGTTCCAAACATGGAACAAGCTCCAATCTTCACCTGCGAACTAACAACGCTATAAGAGGGGCTGAGCAAAGCGGTAACACAGCCAAACAACGGTTTGCTAGGACAAGGTGGGTTAGAGGCTTGGCTCAACAATATAGGAGGTATCATAATCAAGTGGTAGGTATCGCAGCATAGGCATAGCAAAAGAGCGAGCAACTAGCAAGCAAAGATAGAAGTGATTTCGAGGGTATGGTCATCTTGCCTGAGATCCCGCAAGGAAGAAGAACGAGTCCATGAAGAAGAAAAACGGACGAAGTCGAACGAATCCTCACAACACGACATTACCGGATTACCGAGAAGAAGTACACCGGAAAAGGAAGCAAACAACATAGTAAACAACCACCACATAAGCATGGCACGATGCGCAAACAAGTATGATGCATGTCCGGTTTAATGAGGCATGGCATGGCAAAGTGCACAATCAACACTACAAGTTAAGTGGAGCTCAATATGCATCGGGATGCATATTGACGAAACACCACATTCCATTATTTAGTTCTCTCTCGTTTATGTACTCAACAATATTAAATGTTGTTAAACATGGCAAGAGGGTGAAGCAAATGAATACTACCTATCTAGGCAAGTTTAAATGAGGCCGGAACAACAAACAACAAATCCGGAAACACCTCATGTGCATATATTAGATTTGGTACTGTTCTGCCCTAAACATAATTTTAGAGTTGTTAAGCATGCAAAGTAAAGCCATCATGTTAAACTAGGCAAAATTCTACCCCATTTACATATAAAGTTTATTAAATTTGGAGCTACGGTTATTTAGTTATGAAATAAATCATTTTAACATGGCATAGGGGCAAATTTAACCAAACAGCATTTTAAACATTTCAAACATGTATGAAAGTTGCATATTATTAAACTAGACAAAATTCTAAGCAACTTTCATATATAATTTATTTAGATCCGATGCACGGTTGTGAAGTTATTAAATGCATGAAGAACATGGGCATTTCTGCAAAACTGTCTTTCTCTAGAAATTAGACAAATTCGCACCAGGAAAAAAACAACACTGGGCCGAAACTAACAGGCCCAGAAGTGCACAGGGGAGGTGCCGGAGCTAGCCTCACCCATGGGCTTCGGCCCAGGACAATGGAGCAGTTGGCCGGCTTGATCGCTGGGTGGCGCTTGAGGAGGCCCACGTTGTCTCTGGAGTTGGACCAGCGAGAGGGCGCGGTCAACGCGCGACTGAAGCGCTGGAGTGGCTCGAGGCAGGGGCTTCGTCCTCCTCTCCTCGACAGGTAGAAGACCAGCGGCGGCGTGGGACTTGGCGGCCCTGACGAGCATAGGGAGCGCGTGGAACAAAGTCAACGAAGGTCGAAGAGGGGGATCCGACATGAATGGAGCTCCGGTGCAAAATCCATGGAGGCCGGCGTGTCTTGTTCTCCCTATGAAACAAAACAGAGGGGGTTGGAGGGAGTTACGGCATGGAAGGAGGAAGGAAAGAACGGAAGGGGAAGACGAAGGGGAGGACGACGTTGAGGCGACCGAGCTCGAGGAGAGGTACAGGAGGGCTCAAGCACTGGTTCCAATCCGCCCTGGTTTGAAGCACGGGAGGAGGGAGGCGGCCAGGAGGGTTGCTCGGCACGAGGAGCTTTCTTCCTTGCTGGATCCTGGTGACGCGGTTGCCGGTGACGGCAGGGGAGTGAGGTCGCTCGGGGCCTAGTTGGTCTCGGGATGAGTCCAGAGGAGATGTGGGAGCGAAGGCAGCGCCTTGATCCATTCGGGATCGAGCGTGGGGTCAATCTGAGAGAGAGAGGTGGGGGTTGCTGGCTGGCGGGCTGGATCGGGAGGGGATCCCAGGGGAAGATTTGGTGAGCAGGTGGCGGCGACAGATCCGTGGAGGGGGGAGGCTGTAGGTGGCGGCGGCTAGGGGAACAAACAACCTAGAATTTAGGTTTTGGTATATAATTGGACAAGGAGGTCTATATATAGCAAAAGAGATCATTATAGGGCGGTTAGGTCCCTCCGATCGAAAATAAGTGGTTGCGAAAAAATGGGTTAGGGAGCCCAATTAAGAAAACGGAGACGTTTTGTAGACGTTTGGGGATGATCCGGATCCAACGGTGACGACTGCCCGGTTCGGGTCCGGGACAGCTCTCGGACGCACGCGCGAGGAGGGCCGCGGGCTGACGAGAGAGCTTAGGCTAGGCCTGCGTAGGTAGTGGGCTGTGTAGACGGTCTCGAGCTGAGAGAAGAGAAGAGAGGGAGGCCCGACGACTGTTTCCGGATACCGAAAATGTCGGACGTTAGATCGGCTACTATTGCCGCTATATTTATCCGTTGGGGCGTCAAACGGACTTCGAATGCGATGAAACTTGGCAGGCGGTCTACTGACAACAAAACAACACTGCATGCCAACTATCAACCCATTCCGAGAACATTTTTCCGGCCACTTATAAAATAATATTTCGGACATGTCGTGGGCGTGTGCAAGTGTGGTTGGGCTCAGAACGGACAACGGAGAGGACGAGGAGACCGGGGCGGATGCAAGTTTTGAAAACATGATGATGCAATGACATAATGACATGACAAGATGCAACACGCAAGCGAATGACATGGCAACGACGACGAATAGCTGGAAGACACCTGGCACATCGGTCTCGGAGCGTCACAACACTCCACCACTACGAGAGGATCTCGTCCCGAGATCTAGAATGGCACCGGGGAAAACGGAAAAGAAAGAGAAGAGGTAAAACTAAGTTGCTTCTTTGACAAACGAGTGAAACCACGAGCCTTGCGAGGTTAAACAATTGGAAGGAAGAATACAACGGAGATTAACAAAGTTGAAAACACTCCGTTAAGAAAGAGGAATAAGAAAGAACCGATTCGGGTAGCGCTTTGGTTGAAAAGAGATGAAGACTTGATAAAATGAAAGAACTTGAGCAGCGGGCACACACTCCGGTTAAATGGATAAACCAAGAAAAGAACATGATCTTGACAAGAACAATAAGAAGGGTAGAAGAGAGCAACATCATAATGCCTCTGGAAGAAAAGAGAGAATGGAAAGGAGTGAACGAAGGGAAACAAGATCTTGGCAGAGCACGCTTACAACAAGTGCTAGAACGGAGTTGTGGAAAAAACCCAACGATGAAAGATAAGCTTGATATGGGTCTTTATTGGAATACATCTCAAATATGAGGTGACAACCTGCCACTCACGGGAAAAAGAATTGGAATGATATGAACAAGGAGACGAGAATGTATATCATCGGGGGAGGGATAAAGAAGAACTGGGTCATTTTAAGCACCATAAATAGCAACAATCCATAGGGAAGGCTTTAGGCGTAACATGACACAAGATAACTCCAACGAAGGGATTGATGGATTTAAAATACCCCATTCTAACAACATGGTGAAACATGAAAACATGAACTCAAATTATTCAAGAATGACATAATACCATCCCCAATGATACGGTAGAAAGGATTTGCACTTCGGAATGCAAGATGAAGAATACATTGAGACTCCTCTTGAAAAGAATTCTCGATTGAACACTTCGAGAAGGGAATTAAATCCTTGATGAACCATCATGTAGAACCTTCATGAAGAACTCCGGTAATAAAAGAATGATCAAACGAAATGAAGGATGAAAAGAATAAGGTTGAAGCCTTGCAATGATTTAGATGGATCTTTGTGATGATATAATTGAGATATCTTGGAACTTCAGGAAAGAAAATATAAACAAAAGAAATCAAGAATTTTGATGAACCTCCGGAATAAGTAATTGAATTTACTCGATGAAAACAAGAATAAGAATTACATTATGCTTACCCTTCACCCAATTAAATTGATGAACAAGCAGCGGATTGGCATACTACTTATCTCATATAAGGATTTAGATAGATAGGGCCAATTTGGGAAGGTCTCCAACGAACCACGGTAGGATTGGAAAGAAACAAAATGAATAATTGACATGATTAAATGAAGGAAGAAAGGAATCTTGGAAGAACCACGTAAGAATTTGAAAAAACGAAATAAAAGATAACGAATCACCGGGAAGAATTTGCAATGAACAAAGATGCTTGAGACAAACTAGATACATGAGAACGAAGGATCACGAACTGATTAGAGATCACTTGAACACAGCACCGGTAAGATGGAGACGAGAGCTGAAAGCTGAGAAATGAATAAATTCTGAGATGATGGGCTCCGGAGAAGCAAAACTACAAAGCCTCCTGAATTGCGCGAGAAGGATGAAAAGATTCTCACAACAAAACAATTATGAGAGATGGGCAGCAAGCTAGAATCATGAATCTTTGAGAGAGACGGATATGATTTGGAGGAAAAACTCTTCTTTGGTCTTCAAATCCTGAGAATGACGACGAGAAACACCAACAAAAATTGTTGAGGCACACCGGAATGAAGAATAGAAAGGTTGAACCAACGATGAAATATAATTTGAAAGATCTTGGTGAAAGACATTCGACTGATGATAATTCATTCTTACATCAAACTTTAGAAGATTTGAGAATAACTCCGGGAGAATAAGAAGAGTCAGGTATGATCCTGGGAAAAGACCTATGGGTTAGGGCCCACTCAAGAGAAACACCGTTGAAATGATTTAAAAGAGAGAATGCACCAGTTGAATTAAAATGGCTTGAATGAGATACCAATCTCGAAAGAGCTTGAATGAATGCAGAGTGGAAACATGAATCTTCGAGATATCTTCAGCACTCCGGAGCAATTGAATAGCGAGAGGTGAATGATTAAGAATTGCACCGGCATGAGAAGGTATTGAAACGAGGAAAAAGGTATGATCAATAAAACTTGACTTGAATCCACCGGAGAAAAGAAAAAGCCATGAAGAATGATGAACTTGAATCTCCGTTAGACTCTTCATGAGAATCACCGGATAAGAATATTGATGGAAAAGGAAGAGGAAGACTTCATAACCAATAAGATGGATACTTGATTAAGAATTCTGAGTCCTCGAAGAAAAAGGGTGGGTGGGTGGGAAAACAAAGGCAGCTTGGGACGAATGAAATGAATACCGTTGAGAAGAACTGAGATTGGATCTTGCAAATGTTGAAATGATCGGATCCACTTGAAGGGAAGCTCACCGGTTGAGAAGAAATTGAAATGAGCAACTCGATGATCGAGAAGGATTAGTACTCACATAGAAATGTGGGAACACCGCTTAGGAAAGGTATGGAATCAACATTTGACTTCGAAGCATCTCAAATAACACAATCAAAACAAAACAAAGGATTGGCTTGCAAAATAAGCCAGAACAAACATATGATAGAGATTTCGTCCGAAGTTTTCATGGTGGGGCCTACACGGGCTTGATCGTACAGCACCATCATGTACAAGGCAGTGCACATGACATACGAAGCATCCCCGAGTCGGCATAGCCAAGGACTCTTTAAGACACAACGAGACCACTGTAAAACCAACCGTGAATAGGTGGACCACTAGACGTCGAACCCCAATTTCATATCATACACCTGTCGGAAAGATATCCTAAGAGCTACTTGAATTCCCACTTATAAACCCCCGAAATTTTTCCGGTTATGCAATCAGGTGTTGGGGGTACAAGGGAAGCATAATATCTCACCCAAAACTAACAAATCCTACATCCAGTTGTATCCATCCTTCAACACGAAAAAGCATCCGTTATACGAGTTATGGCAATACTCCCGAACTCCCGCCCCAGTACTGGGTGACGTCGAGGTTATCTCACCAACAACTGCAAAAAAGAGATTTTCGATGTCGGCGAAACTAAGCTCAGGTATTCCAGAACTGCAACGATAAAATTGTGACGACAACACCTCAGAGCTCAACTGCCCGGGACACTGCCACAACCCCTAAATGACAGGAGGCACCAAGAACAATGTTCTCGTCACAAAACCATCGGAACGATTCCAAGATACCCGCGTGATCCTAAATTTTTTTAGTGAAATTTGAGAAGAGAAGAGTCAAAACTCTATGTCAGGATGCCTCACCAGAGCGACGAAGGGACTGAGGAGTAAAAAGAATTCCTGACTCTCCGATATATATAATTCCTAAAAGACTCAAAACATTTCTAGACTCAATAACGCCAGCGATTCGATCAAGCAGGGGGCTCCTAAGGTCGGGGACGGCTCTGATTACCAACTTGTAACGCCCTCGATGCGGCTATATCTCCCACGTGTTGAAGCACGACTTAGAGGCATAACCGCATTGAAAGCAATGTCGCAAGTGAGGTAATCTTCACACAATCCATGTAATACATAAGGGAAAAAGATACATAGTTGGCTTACAATCGCCACTTCACACAATTACATGAAAAAAGCATTACATCAACCAGATACAATCAAGGTCCGACTACGGAACCAAAATAAAATAGGACTACCCCAAATGCTACACAGATCCCCGATCGACCCCAACTGGGCTCCACTATTGATCAACTAGGAAGCAACACAACGGACAAGATCTTCACCGAGCTCCTCCTTGAGCTTGGTTGCGTCACCTTCTCGGTAACATCGGCACCTGCAAATTGGTTTGGAAGTATCTGTGAGTCACGGGGACTCAGCAATCTCACACCCTCGCGATCAAGACTATTTAAGCTTATAGGTAGGGTAAAAGGTATGATGAGGTGGAGCTGCAGCAAGCGACTAGCATATATGGTGGCTAACATACGCAAATGAGAGCGAGAAGAGAAGGCAAAGCACGCGGTTGAGAAACTATGATCAAGAAGTGATCCTAGAACAACCTACGTCAAGCATAAGTCCAACACCGTGTTCACTTCCCGGACTCCGCCGGAAAGAGACCATCATGGTTACACACGCGGTAGATGTATTTTAATTAAGGTCAACTTCAGGTTTTCTACAACCGGACATTAACAAATTCCCATCTGCCCATAATCGCGGGCACGGCTTTCGAAAGTTCAAATCCCTGCAGGGGTGTCCCAACTTAGCCCATCACAAGCTCTCACGGTCAACGAAGGATATTCCTTCTAGCGGGAAGACCCGATCAGGCTCAGAATCCCGGTTACAAGACATCCTCAACAATGGTAAAACAAGTCCAGCAAAGCCGCCCGATGGGCGGACATCCTGATGGGAGCTGCACATATCTCGATCTCAGGGCAACACCGGATAGGTCAAGCTACGAGTAAAACCAGCCCTCAAGTTTCCCCGAGGTGGCCCCGCAGGCTGCCCATTTCGGACCAACACTTAGACAAGCACTGGCCCGGGGGGGTTAAAATAAAGATGACCCTTGGGCTGGCCTAACCCAAGGGAAAAAGAGGCTAGGTGGCGAATGGTAAAACCAATGTTGGGCCTTGCTGGAGGAGTTTTATTCAAGGTGAACTGTCAAGGGGTTCCCATCATAACCCATCTACGTAAGGAACGCAAAATCCGGGAACATAACACTGATATGACGGAAACTAGGGCGGCAAGAGTGGAACAAAACACGAGGCATAAGGCCGAGCCTTCCACCCTTTACCAAGTATATAGATGCATTAATTAAATAAGAGATATTGTGATATCCCACGAAAATATCCATGTTCCAAACATGGAACAAGCTCCAATCTTCACCTGCAACTAACAACGCTATAAGAGGGGCTGAGCAAAGCGGTAACACAACCAAACAACGGTTTGCTAGGACAAGGTGGGTTAGAGGCTTGGCTCAACAATATAGGAGGTATCATAATCAAGTGGTAGGTATCGCAGCATAGGCATAGCAAAAGAGCGAGCAACTAGCAAGCAAAGATAGAAGTGATTTCGAGGGTATGGTCATCTTGCCTGAGATCCCACAAGGAAGAAGAACGAGTCCATGAAGAAGAAAAATGGACGAAGTCGAACGAATCCTCACAACACGACATTACCAGATTACCGAGAAGAAGTACACCGGAAAAGGAAGCAAACAACATAGTAAACAACCATCACATAAGCATGGCAACGGTCAACGCGCGACTGAAGCGCTGGAGTGGCTCGAGGCAGGGGCTTCGTCCTGCGGCGGCGTGGGACTTGGCGGCCCCGACGAGCACAAAGAGCGCATGGAACGAAGTCAGCGAAGGTCGAAGAGGGGGATCCGGCGCGAATGGAGCTCCGGTGCGAAATCCATGGAGGCCTGCGTGTCTTGTTCTCCCTGTGAAAGAAAACAGAGGGGGTGGAGGGAGTTACAGCATGGAAGGAGGAAGGAAAGAACGGAAGGGGAAGACGAAGGGGAGGACGATGTTGAGGCGACCGAGCTCGAGGAGAGGTACAGGAGGGCTAAAGCACTGGTTCCAATCCACCCTGGTTTGAAGCACGGGAGGAGGGAGGCGGCTAGGAGGGTTGCTCGGCGCGAGGAGCTTTCTTCCTTCCTGGATCCTGGTGACGCGGTTGCCGGCGACGGCAGGGGAGCGAGGTCGCTCGAGGCCTGGTTGGTCTCAGGATGAGTCCAGAGGAGATGTGGGAGCGAAGGCAGCGCCTTGATCCATTCGGGATCGAGCATGAGGTCGATCTGAGAGGGAGAGGTGGGGGTTGCTGGTTGGCGGGCTGGATCGGGAGGGGATCCCAGGGGAAGATTTGGTGAGCGGGTGGTGGCGACAGATCCGAGGAGGGGGGAGATGTCGGGACCCCGATCCTAGGTCACACCGATCTAGCATGTAACACTTCATATCACTTTGCGGCCTCACGCACGGTATTCCCATGGGTGCCACCTTACCTGGCCCGGGACCATTTGCGCCTTTTGGCTCACGTATATGATAGTGTCGCTAGCATCTATATGACAGAGAACCCGGGCCGACATGACTAGTCATGAACCCAAAGTAGCACTAACTTACGGGGACAGGCATACATGAATCAACCTCGAGCATGTCGGTCAACAGCGTATGAATCCGGGCTGTAGCACTGGGCTAATAGGACTCCGGGAACCCGGGCTGTAGCAGGCTAGGCAGGACTCGGGATGTTACCGCGTGACATTTCCCCGAAGGGACAGACGCAGGAACGAAGTGAATCACATGACGGCCAGTCAAGTGTTCCGGAGCAGTAGTGCTGGGCTAGCAGGACTCCAGTGAACCGGGCTGTAGCGGACTACTATGGCACATGGAAGCACAAGACTACATTTCCCCATAAGAGAGGCTACCAGAGGTAAACAACTAGGTTGACGGATCCAACACATAGCAATACACGTTACACGTACGCATAACATGCAAGTATGTGCTGTACAACATGGCATCACAACATAACTCAACTCATATAGATAAAGGCCTAGAAGAGCCACATAGCATCAATACAAGCAGGGGTCTCATGACCCATCATTCAGAGCATACAAGCAACGGAAGCATTACATGTCTAAGTACAGACAACTACAAAAGGAAAAGACTAAGAAGCCTGACTATACACGACCCTCCCAAGGGTACAAGATCGTAGCTGGGATACAAGCTACTCGTCGAAGTCACTAGCGTAACCAACTACAAAACATAAATAAGAAAACGTGAGTACAAAGGTACTCAGCAAGTCTTACATCAGAACTATCTACATATGCAACATTATCAACAAAGGGGGTGGTGGAGTTAACAGCAGCAAGCCAGCTTTGACTCAGTGGATAGCCTATACTATGAGTATCAGAAACTTCTTTGAGGTGAGAAGACGCACACGAGTTCACATATTCACCATATCAATACTCCACTATGGATCCGTTCCCGTCTCCCTACGAGAAGGCCATCCATAGAACTCACGCTTATCTTGCGGATTTTAGAGTACCCACTTCAAGTTGTCTATGTACTACATAAGTCCTCCAAGTTTCCATATCAGAGGAATACGGCTATTCGAGTAGATAATATTGACCCTGCAGGGGTGTACTTCTTCACACACGCTCTCGCCACTTATAGCCCTGTACACGTCATGTACCTCGGCAACCTTCAAGCGGAAGCCGAGCAAGGGTGTCGGCCACGACCTGACTAACCACACAAGTCTCTCGTCCAGGTTTATCGCCTATTCGGGTTCCATCCGCAAGGAGATCCGGCCGGGGTGTCGCTCACGGCCCCAAACGATGTGTGCAGGGTTCCCAAGCCCACCATCCGGGTGCCACTTGGTACATCGTGCCACGGTGCCTAGTCTGTCCCAAGCCCATCCCGTCGGACACCACCTGGTAGACATGTAGCACTACCTACAAACGCCAGAAACTAGTTGCAACTCCTGGACAGAGATCAAGCGGATTAATAAGCCGAGAGGGGCCGGATAACCGAAACCCAATGTGTGGTAGTAACTGGACTTGGACAACATACACAGAACTCAGTGCTTAAGGACGGTTCCAATGAGACAACCCACCATGTACTCCTACATGGCCTCTCGTCGCTACCTTTACCAAAATGTGTTCACACACTTAGCCTTTACCTGTAGGACATGTTCACCACTCCGATTCATTCCCGATGAATCAGACCTGACACAACTCTAAGCATAGCTGGCATAAAGAAAAACAAGCATGGATGAGCAGGCACATCAAGGCTCAAGCAACTCCTACTCATGCTAGTGGGTTTCAACTATTTACTGTGGCAATGGCAGGTCATGCAGAGGAATGGGTTCAGCTACCGCAGCAGAAAGTAGCAGTTTGAATCGTTGTTGTCCTAGTGCAGTAAAAGGAGCAGGAGCGAGAGAGTGGGATTTATCGAGATGCTCAAGGGGGTTTGCTTGCCTGATAGATCCACGAAGAAGCACTGCTCCTCAGATAGGTACTCGGGACACCTTCCGGAGTTGAACCTATCGAGAGGGGACGGTTCCGGCAATCAATAAACAACCATATGAAACAATATGATGCATGAAGATGACATTTCAAAGATGCTATGATTTGCCCTAATGCATCCAGCATCAATTTGGTTGAAGTCCATATGAACCAAGGGTTCATATGCAAACCCCAAATTAAATATATAACATGCCATTATTACGTTTTCACTTATACAGCAAGTATGGGTTGGTTTTTCATGCATGAAACTAGCATAAATGGATTCCTTGCATTTTTCTGATGATTTTTCATATATAATTTATTTCATTCTGAGCTACGGTTTAATTTCTATGAATTTTAGAAGTTTTAACTATTTTCTGAAATTTCCTAATTTATTTTAACTCCAGAAAATAGTTTATTGCGTCAGCGTGAAATCATAGAGGCGTCAGCAGGGCTGACCAGGTCAAACCTGACGTGTGGGGACCACACGTCAGTGACACTGGGGTTAACCCCGGGTCAAACCCGCACTGACCAGGGTTGACTTGGCTCTGGGGCCCACTGTCAGTGGCTGGTGGGGTGGCTAATGGTGGGGATTAGCGCTAATTAAGCCGCCACGTCAGCCTCGCCGGAGTTCGGCCGGCGACGACCAAACCGCGCGGCGGTGCTTCGCCGGAATGCGCTACAGGCAACGGAAGAGCGCGCGGAGACCACCGTGGCGTAGCCCGTCGTCGTCCGCATCCAGTGGAGCATGTGGGATGAGCTGGGGAGGCCGGAGCTCACCGGAATGGAGCACGCGGCGGCTGCCGGAGTTCGGGGCTGGTGCGGGTTAGCACTGCGGTGTGCTAACGAGCGAGGCGAAGGTCTGGCGGGGCGCTACGCGTTGCGGGGAGCAAGTTGGACTCGCCGGGGTGACCATTTGGTCGCCAGAGCTACGCCGACAACGAGCTCAAGCGGCGGCGGCTACGGTCGTCAAGGGGGCGACGTCTACGGCTCGAAATCTAAGGGGAGGAAGGAGGGGATCCACGCAGGAGCTCACAGCGGTTCGTTCGGTGGCCTCAGCGAGCTCGGGGAAGCGTCGGAGGGGGCGCACGGTCGCCGGCGATCTCGGTGGCTCGAGGTTGAAGAAGACGGCGGTGAGGGCATCCAGTGGCATCCGGCGTCGCTTGGCTTGGCGAGGAGGTCGAGAACGAGGTAGCGGAGCTACTGGACATGTCGAGGGGTCAAGGGGGAGGCTCTGGGTGCGGCAACAGTGGGCGGCAGCGGCGGCTGCGTTCGTTGCGTGCGAGGGAGAGAGCCAAGGGAGAGGATGGGGATGAGAGAGAGCGAGAGAGAGTCGGGGGATTGCGTGGCGTCCTCAGGGCGACGAGGAGACATGCAGGGAGGCAGGAGGTGGCCGGCGCGCGGCGAGCACGCGCCCCTGCCTTCTGGCACGAGGAGGGAGATGACTGGCGTGGCCAGTCAGCTGGGCCGGCTTGTTGGGCCAGAGCAGGTGGGCCGCCAGGTGAGGCCAGGTACGATTCCCTTTCTCTCTTTTATTTTGTTTTTGTTTTCTATTTTCTGACATTTGTTTTGTATCTAAAAGAAATGTTAAAACATTTCCATAAATGCTGAAAATAATTGTGGCATCTAGATATAATATTCTAGAGGCCCTCACCAATTCCCAACATTTTTGGAGCCATTAAAATATTTATATAATTTAAACAGCTCCAAATAAAATATTTATGCATTGATTCAAAAATCCAAAATGTGTAGCAAAAATGTGCATCACCTCTGGTTGTTGTTTGCAACATTTTCCAAAGACCATGAACATTTTTGAAGAGCATTTTGGGTTTATTGAAATTCCAATTTTAATTTGAACCTATTTGAATTTGCTTTGGTGCCAGGGTTTGAAACATCCCCATTTCAATTTCATTTGGAAATTTAAACATGATGCATAAAGCAAGCCTAGGACCATACCAGAACTAGGGATGTGACAGGAGGTTGTAGGTGGCGGCGGCTAGGGGAACAAACAACCTAGAATTTAGGGTTTGGTCTATAATTGGACAAGGAGGTCTATATATAGCAAAAGAGATCATTATAGGGCGGTTAGGTCCCTCCGATCGAAAATGAGTGGTTGCGAAAAAATGGGTTAGGGATCCCAATTAAGAAAATAGAGACGTTTTGTGGACGTTTGGGGATGATTCGGATCCAACGGTGACGACTGCCCGGTTCGGGTCCGGGACAGCTCTCGGACGCGCGCGCGAGGAGGGCCGTGGGCTGACGAGAGAGCTTAGGCTAGGCCTGGCGGTAGGTAGTGGGCTGTGTAGACGGTCTCGAGCTGAGAGAAGAGAAGAGAGGGAGGCCCGACGACTGTTTCCGGAGACCGAAAACGTCCAACGTTAGACCGGCTACTATTGCCGCTATATTTATCCGTTGGGGCGTCAAACGGACTCCGAGTGCGATGAAACTTGGCAGGCGGTCTACTGACAACAAAACAACACCGCATGCCAACTTTCAATGCATTCCGAGAAAAATTTTCCGGCCACTTATAAAATAATATTTCGGACATGTCGCGGGCGTGTGCAAGTGTGGTTGGGCTCAGAACGGACAACGGAGAGGACAAGGAGACTGGGGCGGATGCAAGTTTTGAAAACATGATGATGCAATGACATAATGACATGACAAGATGCAACACGCAAGCGAATGACATGGCAACGACGGCGAATAGCTGGAAGACACCTAGCACATCGGTCTCGGGGTGTCACATCAACCACTCGATGACCTATCGGAATGTTTGAATTCCTGCGCCATAATGAAGGGCCGTTTCCCGGCCAGGCATGTACGCACCCCGAATTAGGGAGAGTGCAGAGCCACCAGGGGCTATATAGTAGCCCCACCGTCAAACTCCTATGGCTAAGTGAAAGTGTTAAAGCATTATAGTCTGGTTGCCTCGTTCGCTGTGCTATCACCTCCTTAATAGGACCAAGACGTTGGGTTAAGTGTGAACACGTGTCTTCTGTGAACACCTCCGCATTATATGCGTAGGGGCTGAAGCCGGCGACTGCAATCTTTCAGGTTATACACATGTATACATAAACGGCCGCACAGGAGGCATCATATTACTTTCAGGCAAAAGTATAAACACAGCCTTAATTAATTTCATAAAAACATTGTGTTTACAATGGGAATACATGTCACTCAAACATAATATTCTTCGAGCACTGGGCCTCTATCAAACGAGCACCCTCGAGAACCTCTTCGAAGTAGTGTTCGGCAGCCACTCGGCCTATGGCCGAACCCTGTGCCACAACAATGGTAGCATCCATCTCCGCCCAGTATGCTTTAACACAGGTAAGGGCCATCGGCGAGCCTTCTACGCACGCCGACCTCTTCATCGCATTGATGCGCGGCACCGCACCAAGGAACTGCTGCACTAAGCTGAAATAGCTGTTCGGCTTCGGCTTTTCCGGCCATAGCTGATCCACGACAGAACTCATGGCGAGTCCGGACAACCTATTGAGTTCAGCCCATTCGTCTAGCTGATCAGTCAACGGAAGCGGACGCTCTGGAACGTTAAATTGCGACCAGAACAGCTTGTCCACTTCACGATCTGTTTGATCTCGGAAGTATTTGGCCGCATCGACAGCGCTCGCCGCCAAGTCCATATATGCGTCTGCCGAACTCCACAGCCGATCCAGAGGGGCATACCGCGGATCTCCGAACTTCCTCCGCAGCATAAAGGGCTTCCCAGCCGCAATATCCCCGGCTTCACGCAGCTCCTCCTTCTTCACTCTCATAGCAG
Source organism: Triticum urartu (assembly GCF_003073215.2). Taxonomy (NCBI): domain Eukaryota; kingdom Viridiplantae; phylum Streptophyta; class Magnoliopsida; order Poales; family Poaceae; genus Triticum; species Triticum urartu. The sequence continues at coordinate 385,198,455 of NC_053027.1, read as the reverse complement.
AGCGGGTGTCTTTGTTCGCCATCGTGGCCATTTCAAGGTCTGTTGCCTTCGCTCGATTTTCTTTTTCAAGGAACTGGCAACGGTCGGCAGTGTCTTTTAACTTTACGGCCATCTTGGCCATCTCCTCTTTGCTCTCGCAATGCGCAGCCTTCTTGGCTTTCAACTCTTCGGCCGCCTTCAAAGCAGCCGCATTACTAATCCTTGCTTGTTCTTTGGCTCGGGCAAGTTTTGCCCGCAGGGTTTCCATGGTGGCAGCTCCATCTGCAGTCACAACATATTAAAGATACTGGCATCATGCTGCTCTTACTATGTGACATTCACCAGAAAATACCACTTACCCCGTGCCTCGTCAAGCCTCTTGTTAACAAGCTCGATGTCGGCATATGCCGCATCCAGTTGCCGCTTCAGTTCGGCAAACTCATGAGTCCGGCTAGCCACCAGAGCTCCCACTACCTGCACATTAAAGCGGTATGGTTATTGCCTGGGACTACGATCCTCTGTTTGTTGCTGTTCTCGGTGACAACCAGAGTCTCAGGGGCTACTGTCTACACAGGGCACACCTAAAAATATGCGGTACCATCACAAATGTACATCATTTTACGTACCTCAAAGCCCGTTAGTAGACTCATAAAGGCATCATGCAACCTGCTTTCGGCGGATGAAATCCTTTCCATCACCGTACCCATCAATGTATGGTGTTCTTCTAAGATGGCCGCTCGCTCCAACAGCTCTCTCACTATGTCCGACCGCATACCAGTCGGTGTCGGACTCTTCTGTTTGCTCTCTTCGAGAGCCGGATGCTGGGGACTTCGGGTGACCATAGGATTATCTTCTGGCCTCACCGGATCCGGAGAGTCCCTCCATGATGGCACTTCAAGGTCGCCCGCTTCTTGAGCGGAGGAGTCCGGGAGAGGCGTTTCGCCCTCCATCATCTCCGAAAGAAGATCCCCCGAAGACGAGCTTTGTTGAGAAGGGCTAAGATCTGAACTGCAAGATAAATACTTCGGTTATTTTCCTCAGGGGTAAGGTAATATATCTTCACTATTAAAGTACTTTTTGATTACTTACAGCTCGTTAGAGGGCTGATCCCCGCGCGGACTTTGTGCGGCAAGAGCACCCTCCAAGGCAGGACCCTCGGGTGGAGATTTCTTCTCCCACTTGGAAACCTTGGTTTTCGGATCTTCAGAGGTAGTCCTCTTCCTTCCCCGGGGTGAGAGAATGTCAGATTCCTCCCCTCGGTTATCCTCCCTCACGGAGGCGCTCGTTCCCTCAGTCGGAATAGGTAGCGGCGGAGGCCCGCTTTCGCCCTCATTATTCCCCCCTTTGTCTTCCTTTGAGGGCTCCGGGAAAGGTGCTAGCTCGAGCATCTTTTCCAGTACCGGATTTTCCAAACCCTCAGGAAGGGGGGGCGAACACCGAATCATCTTCGCCTTTGTTATCCAGTTCTGGTCAAAGAACGATTTCTCATAATAACGTCATGATAAATGAAAGACGGTGTGTTCGGCTAGAGGATAACTTACTTGGTCGGCAGTGCAGTTGCTGCTCAGGCCCACGTCCTCCGTAGTATCCGGACACTCTATCTGGGGTCCAAAGAATGATCTATACATCTCCTCATGCATCAGGCCGAGGAAATTCTGAATAGCGCGCGGTCCTTCTGGGTTGAACTCCCACATGTGAAGAGGCCGGCGTTTGCATGGCTGGATTCGTCGAACCAGCATGACTTGCATTACCATAATCAAACTGAAATCTCCTTCAAAGAGATTTTGAATGCGTCTTTCCAGTACAGGCACGTCCTTGGCGGGACCCTAGCTCAGCCCTCTGCTAATCCATGACATCAGTTGTGGTGGAGGGCCTAAGCGGAATGCTGGGCAGCCGCCCACTTGGCACTTCTGGGAGCTGTGATGTAAAACCACTCCCGTTGCCACAATCCGGACACCTCTGGAATAGAACCCTTTGGCCAAGGAGCTCCGGCGATCCTGCTTGTTAATGCGCCTCCGCACGCTACATGCTGCCCCTCGACCATCTACGGCTTCACGTCAAAGGTCTTGAGCCATAGGCCGAAGTGAGGGGTAATACAGGGGAAGGCCTCACATACAACAATAAATGATGAGATGTGGAGAAAGGAGTCTGGGGCTAGATCGTGGAAATCTAGCCCGTAATAAAACATCAGCCCCCTAACGAAGGGATCCAGAGTGAGGCCTAGACCTCGGAGGAAGTGGGACATGAACACGACGTCTTCGTTGGGTTCAGGAGTAGGGACGACCTGCCCTCGGGCGGGCAGCCGATGCGAAACCTCGGCGGTCAGGTATCTGGCCTCCCTCAACTTCTTGATATCTTCTTCTCTAAACGAGGAGGGCATCCACCGGCCTTGAAGGCTAGATCCGGACATGATTGAAGGTCCGGAGCACCTGACCTAGGCTTTGGGTGTTAGAACTCGAGGCGGGGGAAGGATTTGATTGAGCACGGGAGGGAAAGAGTAAAAGCCTTGTCCCTTTATAAAGAAGGTGAATATCAAGCGTCCTCTCCGTAGCCGTTTGGGACTTGCCTATAATCTAGGAGTCCTGGATACGGTTGGGTTACCCACGACCATATTGATGAGAATCCTGTAATTAGGGGAACACGATCTCTGCTTTGACAAGGCGTGTCAAGAAACCGTCTCGCGTTATGTGTGAGGCTGGTTGAAGAAAAACGGTTCGAATAATTACCGGGCCGTGGCATAATGTCGTGTTGCCGAAACGTGTCAGCAGATTAGATTTGTGGAAATATTATTCTCTCTACGGTGGTATGTGGAACTTATTTTGCAGGGTCGGACACTATCCTTGTATTCAAATTCTTCCGTGATGTATTCGGAGGAGGAACCCGCCTTGCAATGCCGAAGACAATACTGCGCACTGGACTCATCGTCATTGAAGCCTAGTTCAGGGGCTACTGAGGGAGTCCTGGATTAGGGGGTCTCCGGACAGCCGGACTATATTCTTTGGCCGGACTGTTACATTATGAAGATACAAGATTGAAGACTTCGTCTCGTGTCCGGATGGGACTCTACTTGGCGTGGAAGGCAAGCTAGGCAATACGCATATGTATATTTCCTCCTTTGTAACCGACCTTGTGTAACCCTAGCCCTCTCCGGTGTCTATATAAACCGGAGGGTTTTAGTCCGTAGGACAACATACAATCATACCATAGGCTAGCTTCTAGGGTTTAGTCTCTCTGATCTCGTGGTAGATCTACTCTTGTACTACCCATATCATCAATATTAATCAAGCAGGACGTAGGGTTTTACCTCCATCAAGAGGGCCCGAACCTGGGTAAAACTTTGTGTCCCCTGCCTCCTATTACCATCCGCCTAGACGCACAGTTCGGGACGCCCTACCCGAGATCTGCCGGTTTTGACACCGACAATGACCTTGAAGGGTGTCAAACTTAGACTGAAGCCTCTGAAGACTCTCAGCCAAAGCTTTGGACTGATCCATTCCTTCTCCCAACATATCATCACTCCTATTTAGCATGTATTGAACTTTTTCGAAAGCTCTTTGTTGTTTAGTGGCAAGGGAAGCAAGTTTGACATAGATGGGTCCAAATTCATCACCGGATTCATCATCACTGGATTTAGATAGATAGTATTCAGTTACCTTAGCATCTTTTGCCATAAGGCATGTTGGAGAAGATGATGATTCTGATTCAAATGTCATCGCTTTCAGAGATTCCTTGAAGTCCTCAAACCAAGGATCATGACGGGTTCGATGACCTTCATAGACCTCAGAGAGACGGTCCTAGATAAGCTTCACATGATCGAGATGCATGATATTCTTGAACTGATTTTGAGACAGACATGAGCAGATGACATCCTTCGCCGTGAGGTTGAGAAGAGTGTACTTGCGAATGTCATCAGCTTCCGCCATCTTGCACAGATCGGTCAGACCAATCTCAGTGACGGTCCACAGATCGCTGTTCATCGCCATGAGTCGCTTCTTCATCATGGCCTTCCACATGGGATACTTGTGACCATCAAAGATGGGGCATGACCCAGTCTTCATTCCTGTGGTTGACATAACTAAAACTCCAGGCGGTTAAACCAAAATCACACAGAACAAGGGAGTACCTTGCTCTGATACCAATTGAAAGTGCGTTATATCAACTAGAGGGGGGTGAATAGGTGATTTTTATGAATTCTTCACTGAGGAATTTGCAGGTGAGGAAATTCCTTAGCAAAGAACTACTAGCATTCCTTAGCGAAGAACTACTAGCAGCGGAATAAGTACTCAAAAGTAAACATAACAGAGCACAAGCATAGTCATCATGACTAAATGAAGACAAGCACAGAGTACAGAAAGCGTAAACACAGGATAACACATTATGAGGACAAACAGACTGAAGAAATTGAACTGAGGAAATTGAGAAAGTCTTCAGTCAAAGTCTTCAAATACAGATATGAACAAGCACTCAACATAGTTATGAGGAAACGAAAGAGTTGAGGAAATAGAACCAGTGAGCTTGGTGAAGACAATGATTTGGTAGACCAGTTCCAACTATTGTCTCAGTTGTACATCTGGTTGGAGCGGCTAGATATTTAAACCCGAGGACACACAGTCCCGGACACACAAACCTCACCATATTCTCCTTGAGCTAAGGTCACAATGACCTCACCCAATCACTCGTGGTAAGTCTTCAGGTGACTTCCTAACCTTCACAGACTTGGTCACTCAGTGATCCACAATTCCTCTTGGATGCTCTAGACCTTGACGCCTAATCGTCTGGAAGAAGCACAGTCTTCAAAGGTAACAAGCGTCGGATCCATGCAGGATCAATCTCTTCAGTGATACTCAATCACTTGTGGTTTGTAGGTGTTTGGGTTTGGGTTTTCCTCACTTGATGATTTTCGCTCAAAGTCCTCGGAGGATGGGATGCTCTCAAATGACAAGTGTCAGTTTCTCTTGGAGCAGCCAACCAGCTAGTGGTTGTAGGGGGCGGCTATTTATAGCCTAGGAGATCAGCCCGACATGATAAGACATAAATGCCCTTCAATGATATGACCGTTATGTGGGTAGATATTTTGGGATAGCTGGCACAAGGCACATCAACGGTTGGAAATTTGAGTATCAAATTGCTCAGGGCTATCATGTTCCTCACAGTGTAGGTAATCCGCGCTGGCGAATTCCTAACTCCTAGGTTAGAACAAATTCAGAGGAACTTCATCTCTGTCACTGAAGAATATGACTGAACTGTATGAGCTTTCCAATGGCTTCACTTGAAGGGATTGGTAGGTGTAGGATTTTGAGTTGAGCATCACATGGAAATTTTTCCTTAGTATTTCCTCGACCCCCTTTAACAGTACGGTGTTTCCTATGACTCAAGAAAGAGAAAATGAAATTACGAAAACAAAAGTCTTCACGCTTCATGTTCCTCGAATGAATACCAAGTCTTCAGGATTACACCAATTTCTTCACTTTCAAAGTCTTTAGAAAGTCTTCAGAAATCCAAAGTCTTCAGTCGAAGAACTTCATTTTTAAGGGTCGACTTTCTCTGTAAATATCAAACTCCTCATAGACTTATAGAACCGTGTACACTCAAAAACACATTAGTCCCTTAACCTATAAGTCTTCAATAGACCAAAATCACTAAGGGGCACTAGATGCACTTAAAGATCTTTATCAGTCAAACTGCATAACAACATATGTTGTTCCCTTTGTCATCAGTATGTTACTTGCCCGAGATTCAATCGTCGGTATCATTGTACCTAGTTCAATCTCGTTACCATCAAGTCTCTTTACTCGTTCCATAATGCATCATCCCATAAGTAACTCATTAGTCACATTGCTTGCAAGGCTTATAGTGATGTGCATTACCGAGAGGGCCCAGAGATACCTCTCCGACAATCGGAGTGAAAAATCCTAATATGGATCTATGCCAACTCAACAAACACCATTGGAGACACATGTAGAGCATCTATATAATCACCCAGTTACGTTGTGATGTTTGATAGCACACTAATTGTTCCTTCGGTATTCGGGAGTTGCATAATCTCATAGTCATACACTACAAAAAAATACACTTCTGTGATGATACGTGTTTGTCATAGTAGGTCGTGTTTTTTGTCATGCATGTACATCCATGACAAATTTATGATAGAATCAAGATAGTCATACCTGTGTTGTCATAGAAGTGTTCCATGACATTACTAAAATTATCATCACAGAAGTGTCCACTTCCATGACGATAAATCGCGCGTCACAGAAGTGCTTTCGTCAAGGGTGACCGACACGTGGCATCCACCGTAACGAAACGCCGTTAAGCTATCGGGTCGGGTTTTGGATCCGATAACCCGTTAACAGCCCCGACCAATGGGGATTTTCCACGTGTAAATCATCATTGGCTGGAGGAGACACGTGTCAGGTCCGCGTTGGCACATGTGTCACTCATCCAATGGGCAAGACGCGCCTATGATATGTTGACACGTGGACCGGCCCATCAAGTTTAAATTGGCTGGCCCAACTGGAGGCCCACAAGATTTTGCGGACCATAATGGGCCAGCCCAGCTAAAGGCCCACGAAATTTTGCGAACCATAATGGGCTGGCCCAGCTAAAAGGCCCACAAGATTTTGTGGGCCATAATGGGCCGGCCCAGGTAAAGGCCCACAAGATTTTTGTGTGACATAATGGGCCGGCCCAGGTAAAGGCCCACAAGATTCTTGCGGATCATAATGGGCCGGCCCAGCTAAAGGCCCATGAGATTTTGCCGACATTAATGGGCCGGCCCAGCTCTAGGCCCACAAGATTTTGAGCACCCTAGTAGGCCGGCCCATTAACTGGCTGCCATGTTTTGGGCCAAATATCGGCCCATATTTGATCCGATCCATTAATGGCCTGCCACGCTCCGGGCCTAATAGTGGCCCATATGAGATCCGACCCGTTAAAAGCCTGCCACGTTCTGGGCCAAATTACGGCCCAAATTAGGTCTGGTCCTTTAAGAGGCTTTGGGCTCAATTATGGCCCATATCAGATTCGGCCCGTCAACTGGACACTATGCTTTTGGGACCACTTGCTAAAGGCCCACTTAGTAATTCGGCCTGATATTAGTATTGGCCTGTTAAGAGCCTGTTTAACATTTCGGCCCTATATTAATTTTGGCCTGTTAAAAGCCCGTCATACAGTTGGGCCTAACTACGGCCCGGTTTGCATCCGTCCTGCTCGCAGCCGATATCTGATTGGGACAAACAAGGACCGAGACAATTTTGGCCTGTTAAAAGCCCATGATTTGATTCGCACAATCATGGGTCGAGGTTCATTTCGGGCTGCTTCCGGCCCGTGAGCTGTTCGGCACGTTTCAGGCCCAACCTACATCGTGATTGCATGACGGCCCAATTATGTACCGTAATTTTACGGTTTGGCCGGTTTACTGCGAAGACAGGATATATATATATATACAGTAAAATAACAGCAGCATCGTGAATAAGAAAAAACCTAGACTATACAATAAAGAAATTATGGCATATTACATCCACTGGGCATCAAAGTTCGCCACTATGATAATAAAGCACAAGCAGACAGCAGATTACATACACTAGGCATCAAAGATTGCCACCAGTGCAAATAAACATGCCGACAAAATAATATACAAAACCGACAGCACTTCAATAGAGTTCAAGAAAGGTTAGCCCTGCTGGGGAGCTGCAGCGCAAGCAGCTGAGCAAGATGATGAGACTGCGCTTGTTCAACACTTATATCTTCCTCACTCTGAAACATAAACAAGCAGACAAATGACAAGTTTTGCACATAAAAGTATCAGTGCTGACAATTCATCAAATTTCTTACTGACGAATAAAGTGACACAGTTTAAAATTGCATTAACATAATATGGTATTGTTCAGGTCAAGACATGGCAGGAAATGACATTGTGAAGGAGTTGGCAGCTTCATGACACCCCTGGATTACAGATTAAGAACTCATAAGTATCAATGGTTAGTGTGCTGTCAATTTATACCATTTCAGATTGGCAAATAAAGAGACGGTTTAAATAATAGTAGAATGATATGACATTGTTCATAGTTAAGACATTGCAGAATATGACATTGTGTTGTAGTGGGTAGGTTCACCACACCACTGGATTACGGATGAAGAACATAAGCATACATGCAGTGCAAAAGAAGATCACTTGCTCTGTATAGTTTAATTTACATGGTATGAAGAAGGAACTTGGTTGTACAACTGAAAACTTAAATTGAGAAAGGACAAACTTTTGTTTATGAACTACATAATAAACTTTAAACAAGCAATTTGATGCAAACACCAAAAATAAATAGATGTTGCAGTCATGCCTAACCAAATATATACAACAAAGTTTGAAGGCTTGAGATGGACAAACTTACATTATTTGTGAAGACAGGATCTATAAAGGCCTTGTCCATGCTGATGGGGGGGGGGAATTCATGAAGTTTACCAAAGAATCTTCTTCAAAAGCATTGCCTTTATTCTACATTTTGTTAAGAGTAAATATAGATGTGATAATATACGAAAAATGGAGAATATTTAAGATAAGATGAAGAGTGATGCTACATAACCAAGTAGCTATAAATGTAAGTGCAGCGATACAGGCAAAAGGTACAGCCAAGAGCAATGCACATCTAAACTTCTTCAGTACCAACCTTATGGTAAGAGTAAATATAGATCTGATGTGTAGAAAATGGAGGGCAAAGGAAAATAAGCTGTAGAGTGATGGTACATGAACAACTATCTGTCATTATAAGTACACTAATAAAGGACAACATGTACTTACAAGAACAATGCAGAGCTAAAAAACATTGGCATTGGATATATTCTACACTAATGTAACCATTCATACAAATCAGATAATTTGGAGCGAACAATTGATAAGCAAGCTATCATGCATACTGCTGTCACATAATGAACTGGCTATGTATGCAAGTACAGTGATACAGGACAATAGGTAGTAACAAGAGCAAAGCAGCGGGCAAAATATTTGCGATATCATGTCATTCTTGTCAAACCGGAATTCTTCTTCGAGCAGATTTCCTGCAAAAAAGATCCGTAAGGCACATGCGGAAAAGTAGAAGTTCAAATTGTCATGTGATTTCATAGACAGTACCTCATCCTGGGAACAAGACCAGTGCATAACAAGGTTTTTCCATTCAATGTCTTCTAAATTTAGCATAGGAGACTTCACTGGAAATTCGTTTATAGACTTTCCATCAAAGTGTGATTTCCTCATGTAACACCGATACTGCTGCAATGCTTCCTTGCACAAGCAAGCTTTGCTCGTCATGACTATCCAGATTGACCCTCGCCTAGTTACAACAATGTAATGTAAATCATTGATGTGTTCAATCAACAGAAAACAGGAAAATAATAACCATGAATAATAGCACTTACACGTAAGTTGGACAGGAAGAAGTGAAAATGGTGTTTGTCTTCACAATAATCTTCCCATGATGGAAGTATATGCACGTAGTCCCTAACAACATTGAAAGCATTGTCTTTTAAACTGGGAATAAATGGAATGGGGTTCCAATCTGCAGGAATTGGCCATCTCTGCAATTGGATAGGTCTTCGGACGGTGGACTTGCTGTACTTTTTGCTGGAGTGGGATTTTTCTGTGGTATAGCTAGTGCTATGGCAAATGAAATCGATATACCTTTTGCTGGAGTGCAGGTTCCTGTGTGGTTGGGCTAGTGGTGTGGCCAGTGAAGTATGGGTAGAGTCTTTTGGAGTCGGTCCTACGTTTCGTGTCATTGGTTGTACAGCCAATATAAGTGGGGTGTTGTCTGATTTCTCCGGCACCACCACGTTTTTCAAGGACTTTGCTGGTGCTCCTTCAGGTTCAGCAATCACCCTATTCCTTTTTGATGTCTGATGCACAAGAACAACATTTGAGTGGAAAAACATGGGATGACAGATGGAATATGTATTGATAATGGATGGGCATGGCATCTCGACATATATGATGAGTAAACTAAGCATATGGTGGTGCAACAAAGTAGAAGAAATGCAAGAAAACATATGCAAGATACCCGCAATCAATAAAACATTGCCAAATTAGAACAGGCACCTTGATGGGTGAACAGGACAGGCCAACTGCCTTTGACTCCTCGAGGTTAGAATAGTCATTAGGATCATATTCTGAACAAGAATCAACAGGTGGGGAGCGTATGAGTTTCATTGCATCCAGAATGGCACTCAATGCCTTGGTGCCAATTTTGTAAGTCATTGCAGTGTTTAGCTTCAAGAGTGGACTGCTGCTAGTGTGACACAAAGTAGCTACGCAGATCATAGTGTAGATATAACGGGAAAACCTTAAGCATCAGAGTAAAATCAGCAAAGTGGAACTTGCTGGAATATATGTGCTAGTATTGCCGGTACGGCTAGAAAGGCTTCGGATACCAGTTCTCTTCAAGTGAAGGTGCGGTACTGTTAATATCAGTGTAACTCTCAAAGGCGACACAGCTCCCCACATTTCCTTGCTATTCTTATAGGATTCAAGTGGGCAGGCCACTACAAATCCTATTCCTATGTTTACAAGATCCTACGAATCAAAGAGGCTCAAAGTGTCCATCACAACCGACTGTATAGACCTCTACACTGCAAATGTCCCTGCTCATCTTCAGTACAAGGAACATATTGTACTACTATCATACTCCCTCCGTTCCAAAATATAAGTCTTGGTAGAGATTTCCACTATGGATCACATACAGATGTATTCAGATACATTTTAGAGTGTAGATTCACTCATTTTGCTCCATACGTAGTCCATGGTGGAATCTATACAAAGACTTGTATTTAGGAATGGAGAGAGTACATATTAAAGAAGAACGAAAGAGGAACATGGTAAAGAAGAGCAAGCAGATTTTGGATAATAAAATGTTGGTTGCGCAGTGCCCACACATGATGAACTAGAGCGCATTAAGAATGCAACTCCCAGCTGTCTCTCGACCATTTCAGGCGGTTGGATGAAGATCCTACGTCTCCTAACCCTTCTTCTTCCTCGTCTCTAATTCTTCCCATACAGAACACCGCACGGGTCGCTGGCCAGACCACCGTCCCCCATCGCCTGTGTTCCTCCGCCACCCCCCCCCCCCCCCCCCCCCCAACCCCCACCTGCATCGAGTTTTCTTCGTTCGGCGAGGCCCCACAACCAGCCGAGCCCCTTTGATCGCACCGGCGAACTCCGGCGAGCTCTAAAAAATCGACTGACCCAATTTTGAAATTTAGTCTACTGTGATTTAACTAGTGTGGAATATAAAAGGGGAAAACCATAAGCATTGGGAGTATAGTGTTGAGCGTGCCATGGTGGATTTGAAGGTGCAAACCGGACAAAGGCAACATCGCAACCAAGACAAGAAATCAGAGTAAAGCAGTGGCGATCTATTTTCTTGCTGTGATAAATAAGTTGAGCAGATATGAAAGAGTACCGCCTCTGGTGCGGCGCCGTGTACGCATTGCTGAGAATTTGACGGAGCTGCGGTAGCGATGGCTGTCGGCGGTGTGGAAGCAGATCTAGGAGGGTAGACAGTGGCGGCGGGGCGCAGTGGACGAGACGGTCCTAGGAGCGGCGCCGGCAAGGTGGACGATGATGGGGATGAAGTGAGAGGATGGGATGCAAGGATCCCGGTCCGAAGCTGTGCATGAGAGAGGTCGATATCTTGTAATGGACGGCGGCGTCGGGGTATCAACTCCGGCATGGTGGAGGAGGACGGCGGTGGATGGGGTGGCGGACGGAGGAGGGTGGGGTGGAGAGGGTGTTTTGGCGCCCACGGAGTACGAATGGGGAAAAGGGAGGTAGAGAGGAAGGGGGAACCATGTATTCAGGGCGCGCTTGTCTCAAATGCGAGGAAATTTACAAACGTAGCCCCTGTTTGAAATTTCTACTACATCACAACAACATTAGTCGGTTGGGGATAGGACGGTAATCTCGCATACACCGAATATTTTCCGACGAGAGTTTGTTTTTGGCGCCCACCGTGTATGAATATGAATCGGGGAGGGAGTCGATTTCGGTCAAGGACACACTGTATTTTGGCGCCCACCGTGTATGAATCCGGGTGAGAGGCGGTTACGTCATGTTTGGGTGAAATTACAAACCTACCCCTGTCGAAACCTATAGAAATCCAGCAGATAGGCTTTGCGTGGCAGGGATAGGCAATAGTGATTTCCATCTCGCAGATTTTGGTTTCGGGCGGTTACTGCAACTTTCCCCGCTTCGTTCAAATTTTGCAGAGTGCATGTTTACCATGCCAACTCAATTCGAATCCCGTTTGTATTCTATTTTTTTCGGGCGGGATCCATTTTCAATTGGAATTACATTTTATATACATCAGTTTGTTATATATACTTTCAAAAGCACAACAAAGAATTCTGCTCCTTTATATGTATAATATGATTTACAAATACAACGATCTTGAAATCTTAAGGTTGAATTCAAATTTTTTTAACCAAATCATGTTATACTAAAATGTATGGATCAGTAATATCTACATATTAAATAACATAGATGTGCTGAATTCATATGAGTAGCATGTTTGATAGAACAATTTTGGTTCGAGTATGGATTACATGTATCATCATCTCGAATTCAAATATTTGAATCCACTTTTTGTTCACTCCTTTCACGCCCATCTCTCTCGCATGCATGCTCCTTCAGGTAGCTACCACTCTCTTTTCTCCAGCTCACCCGCACGCTCACTTCATGTTTCTCATATCCTCCCAAACATGGTCTCTTGACGTCTCCCTTGAGATGTGTCACACTCTCCCTATCATTATACATTACACGGTATTCATTATCTCTCACGTCTCTACTGTTCTCTAGTATCACTCGATACCTAAGCTTTCTTTTTCACCGCCACACAGACAGTCTCCACTCGTCTTTCACTTTGTCTTTCTCTCTATGGGATTCTCTCACACACCCTATATGTCTCTACATATGACTCATACCACTAAAATTACTCTCCCTCTCTCTCCTGTAGGCACACCATTTGTTGCGTTCTCCTTTTCGTCTCCATCCCAGACTGACATTATTCATTTGTTTACCGATCAAACAACCCCGACTACCTTCTCCTCTCTCTCTCACACACACACACAACTCCTGCTTCCACTCCCCTTCTCGACTATCGTCTCTCTCTCACACACACAAAACTCTCGCTTTCACACCCCAACTCGTATTTCTCTCACAAACATTTATCGACTAGCTAGCCTCTAGATAGGTTTATACACACGCACACTCGTGCTTCCACCATCGCATACATGTCTCTCTCCCGCTCCTTGTATCTATGTAGATTTTTCTTCCCTTCTTGAGACACGTCCTCTCGATCATGCACACACACACTATCGCCTCATTTTAAGCTGATACCTATCGCACACACACTCCTTGTGTCTTTGTCACACATGTACTCCGTCCTCCTCCACTCTCCCTCTCTCTCTCACACACACGGGCTTTTTGCAACAACTAGCAAGATGCCCATGCGTTGCACGGAACATCAAGATGCATTTGTATGAGTAGTTTATCTTGTGGGGGAAAAGGATGAACGAGGGAAGGCCTTATTTGCAAATGTGGAGAGGGGTGTGGGTATGTTTTTGCAAAATTGCCATAGTTTCCTTCCTATCCGTCAGATATAAGATCGGACGGCCTATATTGCAGGATGGCAGGCACACGATCATCACCGACAACGCTTTTTATAAGAGTAGGGATAAAAAATAGAGTTGGTTATGATGGTGGGCCTGCCATCCTGCAATCTATGTCGTCCGATTTATATCTGACAGATAGGAAGGAAAATATGGCAATTTACCCGCACTCTTCACCACATTTGCTGATAAGGCCTTCCCTCGTTCATCCTTTTCTCCCACAAGATCTTGATGTTTCGTGCAACGCACGTGCATCTTGCTAGTAAGAGTAGAAATTAGACATATACCACTTCTCGAATCTTGAAACCAACAACATTCCTTCCTTATCTCATCAAAACAGGCAAAGGAATATATTTTGAGTGAAACATAACATATTTTTAGTGATATACGTATTTCAAAACTAGACTTTTTTTCTATCAAATAGGTGAATATGTATTAATCTACTTTGATCATGTGGCAACGCATTGGCACATTGCTAGTAGTTATTATAATTTTTTGGACACCAGACAAACGGTGGAGTACATATACAAAGAGAAGAGGTGCACGCACGCAGTCGACCTCTCGCTGTCTCGCACACATGAGTGTTACGTAAAGGCGACGTTAACAAATAAACCCTAAAACCCTAGGTGCACGATTGCTGCATTCGCGGGTACCGGGTATGTGGTGGAGCACCTTTGTAGGAATAGTCAGCTCGCGTGATAATTTGATCCATAGGAGTTGATGGTCGGGACCACAGGTGAAGGACTTGGAGCGCAGTGGCTCGCCGGTTGCCACAGATCGAGTATCCACGTTTAAAATATCGTTTTTAGCGGGGTTAAGAGTTCCGATTTTCAATGACGCATTATAAGTAGTAAGTAGTTTTTAGAACGATTGGTATGGAGCGAAAATGGAATTCATAGTACTACGTACCTCCTTGGCGTATGGTTGTATGGTTTTTTTATGATGGAGGTTGTATGGGTTTATGTTGCGAGATGTTGAACCTAGTAGTTCTAGGGAAAGTACTATGGTTTAGATTTAGATGCTGGTTTTCGGTAATGAAAATCAGAAGGGGAAACCCTTCTTTGATTAAAAAAACTACTACCACCATTCTGGTTTACTAGTCCCCATCGTACTTTGGGTCAAAGTTTGTCCACGAATTTTACTTGTAAAATGTGAATGGAAAACGAGATTTTATTATACCCAAACAAAAAGGACTGGAGGGAGTGATTGCTCTGACACGGACGCGACCTCTCATAACGCAGGCATTGAACCGGCGCGCCAGCCAAGAGGGCCGCACTCGTTGCAGGCCCGGCTGAGCATGTCTCCTCGCCGCGTGCAACCAGCTTAAGACTGCCCCGCCTGCCTTCATTGAATCCGCGCGTGTTCCAGCAACACATCCTTCCGCGAGCCGGCAGGCATTTTAGAACACAAAAAATGACTAAAATATAATTAATTTACGCATGGTCTTGACTTGTTGTGCTCGCACTGGTAGCAGGAACTAGTAGAGGATTTTCTTTATTTATAACTCTCTATACATTTTTTTGGCTTTGAAGTGAATCATAGTTGTGGACATTATGTATGAATGTGCAGATATCTGTGAACATGAGTTTGATGTGGAAGTTGAACTTGGAATGTCGGGCTTGCGCGTGAACTATACCATGTCCAATGCTTCGTCTGTTATTGTTTGGAAAGTAATTGCTGTTATTACATGACTCGAAAAAAACATTTTGTGCCACATCAGTAGATGCACGGACATCACAACAGGCATGCTGACTGGATAAACATTTGAACCTAGCTATTATGAAGGAAATTTTGTATTGACAACAGTTTTAGATAGCAGGAGATGCCTAGCCTGCTCTGCCTTTGCTAGCTTATTTCTGGCTTCTTCCATCTCTTGTTTGGCTTGGGTGAAGAGAGCATCTGATTGCTCTTTTCGCTTCTTCAGGAACTCAGCTACATTCTCAAGGGATGTTGCACGCTTTCTTTCAGCCTTTACTAATGCCACGAGGACACGAACAGCTGACGACTCCACCTGGCTTGTGTGTAATCCAGCATCATCTGGGAATTTGCACCTTGTGTCTAATCCAGCATCATTAGGGAACTGGCACCTTGTGTGTAATCCAGCCTCATTTTGGGAACATGATCTCGAGGTTGACCATACTTCCCTCCTCGCAGGAACTGCATCCTGACATGAAGTTACTTCTTTTTTAGATCAATACTCAGAGCAACCTAGATCCATTTAGTAGATGCCAGATAAACAGAACTCGGAGAAGTGAATTCAAAAGGAAAAAAATAAAAACAGACTACAAGGTGAGAACACCCACTTCCTACATCAAGCTAAAAACGAAAGCATTAGGATGATTAAGACTCTTCTTATTACACATCGAAGAACACCACGCTTAAGAGAAACAGAAACTACAACATATACACATCGAAGAACACGAGGCTACACGAAAGTAATTGAAAGGGTGTTACTTACCAAAGCTCGTTTTACAGGTTCGGTGCAGCTCCTCTTTAACTTGCCATGCTCCTTGAAGATGTCCCGAATATCCCGTGTTTGGTCTCCATAGCTCCTCTGCATGTTCGCACTCGTGGTTTTAAAATCTCAACATGGCAAGAAAAATATACTACTAGTAATACCCGCGCATCTTGTGGGCAACATTAAAGCACTCGTCTGCCATGTTAGAGCATCTCCAACAGAATGGCAACGCGCGGCGCTTTAAAAAAGCGTTTAAAGTGCTGAGATCGAGAAGTAGATACTGGAGAGTAGAGGATAGTTCTCAGCATAGATAGATAAAAAAAGATAATTCAACTACCCCTCTCCAGATTTGCAAATAAGGCCTTCCCTCGTTCATCCTTTTCTCCCACAAGATAAACTACTCATACAAATGCATCTTGATGCGTGCAACGCATGGGCATCTTGCTAGTTCTAAAAACCTTTCCATCATTTGCCACACTACTAGTTGGAGATAAAAAACCTACCCAAGCACAGCGCGATACAAGAGCGACGCACAATTACAAGCTGATATTCTGTTGGACAATGGAGGCTATAACCAATTACATTTACGGGAACAATAGCACCCAGGAAATTTGAAGGGTAGGTATGAAAAAAATTGGTACTGCACATGTACTGCTAAGTGATTCAATACACACATTACCAGTCGAGGAGGAGAACGATGGTCGCGGCGGCCTCTGTGAGTCATGGCCGGCAACGGGAGTCAGTTCATTGTCCATGACAGTGGTACTTCTGCGCTTGGCGTTGGCTTCTTGGAAGTAGATCCGAGACCGTGGAAGACGATGCTGGGGAAGAGGCTCCGTGTACGACGACGATGGTGGACCGGCTCTAGTGCGGCGTACGAGGTCGTCGATGAGGCAGATGTGCTGCGGTGGACAAGTGCGCCGATGTAAAGGGGAGGAGCACGAAGGCTGCGATGCCGTGGAGAAGTCTATTTTGCGGTGGGGATAGAAAATGGGGAGTATTCAGGTGTACTACTCTGGGTGCCGGGGTGGGGTTGGCTGGGTAGGGTGAACCGGAAGTTATGAAAACAGCCCTCTACCAAGCGTCATCCGTAGGCCTGTTCTGAAGGCTATGATGGTAACTTCCCACTGCTCGAATCAGGGTCACGGGAGATTTTCCCGCCGACCTCAAAATTTTGTGACACTGGACTCCCCGTGTGGCGTGTTGAGTGATTCGGCTAAGCAACTAGCGGGTAGTACTAGTAGTAAACTCTGCATATTAGGTTTGACCAAAGTCAAACTTCCTAACGTTTGACCAAGTTTATAAAAAAATATAAAAATTTACCATAACAAATATGTATGATGTGAAAGTACATTCAATAATGAATCTAATGGTATTTATTTGTTATTGTATATGTTAATATTTTTTGTTATAAGCTTTCTGAGAGTTTACAAAACTTGACTTTGGCCAATGCTAATACACAGACTTAAATAAAAACGGAGGGAGTACACATTTTTTTCTTAGTTTGTAGTGAACTAATCATTTGTTGAAATTGTGAAATAAATATATTAGGCTATTGACTTCGAATGTAATGGTCTATAAAAATTCAATAGTTACAATCATTGACGAATCCCAAGATGTATACAAGGTCTATAGTACTTCACAACATGCTCAAACTCACATAATCCCAGTCAAATGAGAATCTAAATGCATTTCATAGTTATTACTTTATAGGATGCAACAAAAACAACCATAACTCTACATCAGCCATTATAGAAGCAACATTTTGACATATCCCAATGTGTGAATGAAACGTGCAGAGAGAGCTTTTGAAGATGGAGCAGATAGGGCGGGAAACATTGTATGTGTGTTGACGATAGAGTAGGAGACAAACCTAATGTGACAGAGAGAGAGAGAGATAGAGAGAGAAAGAGAGAGGAAGAAGTTAGGTCTGTGAGAAAGATGGATACATGTAATATACATGAGATGCGTGTGCATCTGGATTCTGTATACATGGAAGGAGAAGAGACAACATGTTTGATGAGAGAGCTGGAAAAACATGGACGAGAGGGGAAGGATCTCGTGGGTTGAGGGATTGACAATTTTGTGCGGGGGAGAGAGGGATTAGTAATTTTGTGCAAGAGAGAGAGAGAGGGTGGGGGGAGGAGTCAGTCAGCCGTTGTCACATCACCATGCTTCCAAATGACCCCGCATTCTCTAGCGCAGTGTGGTCGCCGTCTTCGATCTGCTCGATGCCCTCTTTGAAGATTGAGGTGTTGTGCATGTTGGGGGTGCAAAGAAGAACAAGCGAGAGTGGTTGCCGTATAACCTTGGATGGGGATGAATTGTGTGCTCGGGGGAGTGTGTGTGTGTGTTGTGCTGCGTGTGTCTGTGTGTGTGTGCGTGTGTGTCAGATATTGAGAGAAAACAAACCTAAGGAGAGAAATGGGTATTCACGAAAAGATTGTGCGGGCCTTGAGGTGGGCAGGGGCCGGGTGAGGGTGTCAAAATGTGCACGTTGATGCATGTGTTGCATGCGACCGTGCAAGGGACAGACGAATCGAAAGAGATGGTTGTTGTGTTACGGATGCTCCTCTCTCTGTCTCTCTCTCTCCCTCTCTCTCTCTCTCTCACACACACACAAGTAAACTAGAAGACCGTTCTCTCATGTATACACAACGTATCGGCATCTGTCTATGTCTCAGTCATGCATGATCATTTGCACGTTCACACCTCTCTATGTCTGTATCACACGCACACTGTCTCCACATTGGCCTTCCACCACAACACACATATGGACACATACACACGTTCTCTCTCAGTCACACACACAAAATTAGTATTAAAAAAAACTAGGGCGCACCTAAAACGTCCAAATCCAAATAAACACGAACTGGAGCTAAATTCAAATATATGGAAATATTGCAGCATCAAGAACTTTCACAGGAAAAAAACTTGAGTAATATTCGAGGATTGCTTTCACACACACAAAAAGGTTCGGTGGATGTCCTTCGAGAGCGACACGGTGATGCACCGTTTGATCGACCGCGCGGCCGCGGTTCACACGCTTGCAAAAGATTCCGTATCGTGGCTGTGGTACTAACAAATAAAAGCGCTCCCTAAGTCTAATGTTTACGTGTACTAGTACGGTTTTATTTTAAGTTTGACCAACCTTATATATAAAGCTAAAGTAAGCTCCCACACGCGCACTCCTCTATATGGCACCGCCGTTGCACATGCCGGCGCCTGCCTGCTCCGGCTAACAATTTCTCGCCCATCACCGCCGTGTCGCCGCCATCCCTGTGCCATGAAGCCGAAGGCTCTCCCGCTCATGTCATCTGCAGTCCCTCCTCGCGATGCCACCGCGCTGCCAAGCACGTGAGCAGCTGGTGGAGTCGCATCTATGCACGCAGCATACGAAGAGGAGGACGAGCACTTGCTCCAAAATGCCGGCGAGGAGGAACTAGCATGGCATTGTCGTCTCCGCCCGCGCGGAGGAGGCGCGCATGGTGGCTGTCGCGGCCGAAGCTGGTCGAGCACGCATCGAGCCCGCAAACCGGGTGTGGACGCGGAATCTACCTTTGAGACCTTGAATGCCACATGGATCCTGCAATCTGAAGGAGCAATTTGGGTCAGTCGACTCATGTGAGCCGTTTGATGCAACATGGATGGCTAGAAGGGCTTCTTCTAGCTCTTCTGTCATCTTCTTCCTTCGCTCCGTCAAACTTCTTTCACAAATCGACTGACCCAAATTATACTACTAGTACGAACGTATTAAGTACAGTAGGAACACGAAGGTACGAACAGTAGTACCAACTGCAAGAAGAGCAGTTGTAAGACATAGTACTAGTACTACTGCAAGAAGAACATAAACATAGTGCTACTGGGGCCTCAACACAACACACCCTTGAAAATAAACTAAGCAACTAGTCCGCTTCACACTGCAGTAGAACCAGCATGAGCGACGACACTGCCACCTACTCGGAGTCCGAGTCCACGTCCTCGACTTCGTCCTCGTCCCTCTTCCTCTTCCTCTTCACCGACGCTTCTTTGCTTGAACCGGACACTGGGCTCTGCTTCTTCATCCAACCCTTGTAGATATTTAAACAAAGGTAGGCATCCATTGCTGCGTATATGATGTGATCTTCATCTAATGTCTTCGACTCCCATGCATGATGAAACTCGTGATGAGGTTTCTTCAGTTTAGCGTACGAAGATCAATCATGGCTGCTGCCAAGGTCAGCATTGAAGGTTGAGAGGAGGACACCAGGCTTGCCTTCTGGAGATCGAAGGGCTGGCCTACAACGAGACCTATCCGACGCAGGACATCCCTGTCGTTCTTAAAGCCTATAGTAACGAATTTCACTCTTTTGTCCTCAAGGAAGTTCTTAAAATCCTGGCACTCAACGTCGGCATGGCATATGTCATAGACCAAGCAAACGTTATGTATGCAAACCTGGATCACGACGGGTTTCTTCCTCTCTTCGTCCTTTAGATCCTTCTCTCGTCCCAGAACTGTGGTGTACTCAACATCTAGCCCAGCGACCCACTCATCCGTTGAACTGTTGAACATGCGTAGGAAGCGAGCAAGCATGCTTTCACCGTCTCGGATCCATGTGTATAGATGATGATGAACTGATCGCCGGTGATGGCTCTAACCTGGTACTCAGCAGCGACCATGGAGATTTGGGAGGCCATGGATTTTGGAGGAGGGCTAGGAGAAGTTGAACTGTTGTAGCCCGCAAAAAAAAAACTAGGAGCGAACTAATGTGAAAGGATGGGACGACTGGGAGCGAACTGTTGTAAGGTAGAAGACGGGGACGAGTAGGGCGTGCGAACGGCGTGGGGTTGCTGGTTTGCCCAGTGGATAAATGGCTGCAAGCCCCCAAAGAGTTCTCGAGAACTATGCGGGACCCATTAGATGTCATGTCCACTAGACCCATATCGTAGGCCTGACGGTATAGCTTCTGCCTGTTCGCACGCCATGCCGGCGCGTGGATGTAACTTCACTTAATTTCGTCAAACGTCGCGCCTCCCACGACCTTCGCCTCCCTCGCGTGGTTGCGCCCTTTGAGACTTCTACCGGCTATAAATGAGCAATTTTTTTGCCGTTTTTTAGACAAGCAATTTTTTTGCCTACTCCACATGCATGATACTCCCTCTGGTCCTTTTTACTCCCATCAACCGTTTGCAAAGTGTTTGACCAAATTTATAATTTTTTTGAACACCACCTTATATTAATTAACCAGCCACACCAGTACACTTATTCGATACAATATTCACCACACAGGGCGGTACGTTATTTACAAGAATACCATCTAGTCTATTGTCAAAGCTATACTTAGCGATTAAGTGTGCCACCTTATTGGCCGAACGGCTAATCTTTGACAATTGAAGATTGTTGATCAACTTCGAGATGCTCAACGCTTTCATCTTTAGGTCACGCATAGCAGACCTGTCATAGTCCCCCAACGCAAGAGACTCTACCACAAAAGCGCAATCAGTCTCTAAAATTATAGGATTATGAAGAGAAATACCTATGTAGAGACCGGCAATGCAAGCCCTAAGCTCCGCTTCCTCCACGCTTTGACAGGCATCAATGAAATCCCACGACCAAATTTATACTAAAAATATCAATATCTAGAATACTGATTATAATGAGTATAAGAACTGCATTTTATAATGAGTGTAAAAATATTGATTTGACATTGTGAATGTTGACACATTTTTATATAAGTCTCGTGAAAGTAGAGGTACATTGACTTCACACAAAACTTAAATGCACAATGCAGACTAGTTCCTCCGTCCAGGTGCGTGTCATGTCCTATCTTGTCATCACAACAAGGTTAGTTATTAGAGTACCACTACCTCCCTTCTAGTTTAAAGGGGTCGATTCAAAAATTTCACCTACTCTTAGCAAGATAGTAGAGGCGGTGGAATAGTTTTTGAAGTCTGCAAAAGTACTCAACTAGTGCTGTCGTTCTTCACAAAAAAATGTGTTTACCAATGCATGCATGAACACTAGTTACTCTAACCCCCTCTCTTCTTTATTTCTTTGCCACATCAGCATGTTTGCTATTCCTGTGTGCATGATACCAGCTAAGATACCACCATTATGGCCAGCCTTAATCATCGCATGCAATAATTTAGTGCACCTTGAAATATGAACATGTGTGGGGCGTGTATGTTTTTAATGACTTGAGACTATACCTATCCCGGCATGCAAGATGACTTATTATGCACCGTTCCCCATACCTGCAGGAAGCCCATTCGTCTCCAAATCTTTTCCTCTCCATGTGTGGAAACAATATGCCTGCCAAATTCTCCTTCTCCCTCCGGCGGTCCCACCACTCCACCCCGTGTGAAAAAATCTGCATGCATGACTCTCCTCCCCCCACGCTCGTCCAATCCATTGTGACCAGCAATATTTCCACCCCTTCGCTCCCCCGTAATTTACTCCAACAAATATGCCCACGTAGATGTTACTTAACTGCAGGTGCATTGGGTCACTGACATATGGGCCCAACAGGGGTCTGGCCCACATGTCAGTGACGCAACTGGACCTGTAGTTAAGTCAGTGCAGCTCAGTCCATATCTTACGTAGGTGTGCCATTGCTCGCTATAAATACTGCGCCTCCCATGACATCGCTATCTCCTCCCCCTCACGTTCACGTTCATCACTATCTCCTCCCCCTCACGTTCACGTTCATCACTATCTCCTCCCCTTCCCTCTCATGTCGACCACCATGGCATCGCCCCTCCCAAGCCCTAGGAGCCCCTCGCTGCACCGCGCGGATGGTCACACGTCGCCGTTCCGTTCCTCGCCGCCACTTGTCGAGGAGGACGCGTCAGTGTTCCGCTTCTTGCCGCTACGCGACGCGTCGCCGTTCCGTTCCTCGCTGCCACTAGTCGAGGAGGACGCGTCGGTGTTCCGCTCCTCGCCGCGACGCGATGCGTCGCTGTTCCGTTCCTTGCCGCCACTAGTCGAGGAGGACGTGTCGGCGTTCCTCTCCTCGCCGCGACGCGTCGGTGTTCCCAATCTCGCCAGCACGCGCGCCGGAGGATGCGTCGGCTCCCCGCTACGAGGAGAACGCCGCGCCGCCCGCCGAGCCCCCCCAGCCTTGAGGAGCTTTGGAAAGAAATGGATGTCGCCTTGTGGGAGGCTTTGCCTCCAGCAGAGCGCGCCAAAATAGAGGCGGAGAAGAAGGCTGAGGAAGAGAAGCGCACCGCGGAACAAGCTGTCTGGGAGGCCGATGTCGCGTCCGAGAGAGTCAGGCAATTGGCTCTTTGGCGGAAGGCTCGTGCGAGGGCCGTCAGGGTGGCAGAGGACGCCCGTGCCGACGCCCTGAGTGTAGTCGGGCCCAAGCGCCTCATCTACGCTTGGTGGTACGTGGACTGGGTGCACGCTTCCAGCGGGGAGGAGTACTTGTTTGCGCCGGATCACCACACCGGTGAGATCGCACTCGCCCGCCGGCAAGCCGCCAATCAGCACCTCGTGATTTGCGAGGCTGAGGAAGAGGTGTTGTGTCGGCGCGCTGGGAAGCGGCCGCGCACCAGGGCACTCGTGGCGCGCCGCAAGCGCTCCTACGAGCGCCGTGGCTTTTAGGAGGAGTATAATTTTTGTTTCGTAAGGCGATCTCATTAGTTTTGGGACGCAAATGATAAATCCCGAACATTCAGGAATTTTTAGCGTCCTTAATTAAGTATGTAAAAGGGAAAGTTTGGAAACCTTGTGTATTCGTACGCATTTTGCAAGTACGTGCATATAGCACAAACTTTACTATATATTATCGCACTACACGTCTCTCTTGATATATGCTTCCAGACTGTGCTACTCCCTCCGTCTAGGTCAATAAGTCATCTTTGGTTGTGCACCGTGACGAAGAAGGAGGGAAGACTTATACACCTAGACGGAGGGAGTACTACTATTACTTATGTACGTGCAAATGCACGTTTTAACATTACGATGCAGTTTTTGTGAAAATAGAAAAACAGCACTAGTCAAGCTTGTGAAACGATTCAATGTAAAAGAAATGCAAAAATGCTCGTTTGATTGTTTACTTTTAGCTTCCTTCTGTGTGGTTATTTCTCTATCGTACTTTATACGGAGTATCTCACTGGTTGGAAAGGCATGCAAATTCCCAAACCGCTACCTACACCCTGTATCGAATTTTTTGCCTAAAAAGTTGTGCCGTGCAATTGGAATTCCAACTTGAGTACTACTACTAGTAGGAGTACCAGGGGCCAGTTCTTTTAGGCTTGTAGATTAGTAATCCCATAACTACTACCTTCGTCCTGGTTTATTGGTCCCCATTGTAATATGTGTCAAATTTTGATCATAAATTTAACTAATGAAATGTTAGTGCATGTCACATGCACTACTCCATCCGTCTAGGTGAGTAAGTCATCTTAGGCTATGCACCGTGACCAAGGAGGAGGAGAAAACGAGAAACGTTAATATTTATTTGCAAATTAATAGTATTGCATGCAATGAACTAACCACTGCAGGTCGTCTTTGATATCTCAAGTCATTAAAAGCATGCACACTCTTTATCTCTTATTGGTTGATATGTCAAGAAACAAGAAACAAGGTAGAAGTTAATGCACCGCACCTAAGTGTTTTGGGATTATTTGGTTTTCGTAATATGACTTACACACCTAGAAGGAGGGATTACAATGGTGAGGAATAAACCAGTTAAATCTTTGGTCAAAATTTAGCACAAATTACAATGGTGAGGAATAAACCAGGACGGAGTAGTAGTTTAGAAGCCCAAATAAATGAGTGAGGCGCCTTATTGTTACTCTCCATTGTGACTAGTCTTGTGGGAAAAGCTAGGGAAGCTGCCAAAAGAACTGGCCCTAGGAGTAGTAGCTAGGGATCGAGTCAATGCAGAAAAGACGGAGGGATGTGATGGTTGCTTGTCCGTTTATTTTACCAGGCCACTTATTACTGGGAGTGGTTGGGTTTTGTGATATGACGGCTTTACTGCCGCGCCACGAGCGGGGTGAGAGGTGAGACTCCCGTGCAGCGCCGCCCTCTACACTTGTACTACATCGGTCGTGGTTTATTAGTCCCCCATTGAATTTGACTGAAGATTTAACTAACAAAATGTTAGTGCATGTCAACAAAAACTATATCATTGGATTCGTATTCGAACATAGTTTTGAATGATATAATTTTAGGTGACATGCATTCACATTTATCATACTATATATAATGTTAGTTCCATTTTTGGTCGTACTAATCTATAGTAGAAAGGTGCCCGTGTGTTGCACCGAAGAGTGAAATGCATTGATCGGGGAGTTGTTTATTTTGACAAAGGATGTGGGGGTCATCTCATGTGTAATGGGTATCGCTAGGTTTCTTCGGATATTATTTCATCTCTAGAGCTCACAAACATCCGGGTGAAATAGATAAAAAGGTATCTTTTGCCAACAAAAGCGTTCAACTGTTCAACCTGCATCCAAAACTTGTGAAGAAATAACACTTATTGTTCTTTGCAAGAAATGATCTTTAAGAATTAGTTTTTGAGTATCGATTGTTATACATGTTGGCTACAGATGACATGGCACTTTCTTATAGTCAATGGTTGGCTATACTATTAAGTAATATTAACCATGCCCTTATACACCTAGACGGAGGGATTAAATCAGGATGACTTGCAAGCGGGCAGAGGAGATGTAAGAAATGGTTCATCGTAAGTCTTTCACCAGTAATGTAGTAAAAAATCATACATGGAAGATTCTAGACTAAACCATAGACGGATACACGTTTATTCATGCGCGATACTCCAATTGAGCAAGATCCTGCATGGAAGTCTCCACATGCTTAGACAGCGGATTACATTGAGCGAAGACTAATGATCAACACTTAACTTGATAATGTGTATGTCTAGGTGAACCTCCTTGGAGTCCCCGTGCACCACGTCGCGGGTAAAGGATGCCATGGGTTTTCCAAGTCCACATTGGCGGGATAGTCCCAGCTCCCTAGAGTCCAAGTCTGTTCGATGAGGCCGGTGTCGCCGCCCACGCGACCCGGAGGGGTAGTAACACTGACCACGCACCCGTACATCGGCCTCGTGTCAGTGTCTGCGTCAGCGGCGTCGCCCCTGACGCACATTACAGAGACGGGGCGACGGCCTACGCGGGCCTCGCCGGTGCCCACGATCAAGAGGAAGACGTTGCCGTCCTCCTCCGAGACTAGCAGGCAGCGGTGATCCTCCAGCAACTCCGGCATGGTGAATGGGTAGCACGTCTCGTACTTGATGTTCTCCGCCAAGGGCCAGGAGTGACCGCTGCACGCATCCGTGAGGTGATGCACCATGTCCGCCAGCGAGCCACGAAATGGCATCGGGCACTCATAGTAGTGGACGAAGGGCTCCTTGGAGACGTCGACCAGGCCGTCCATGAAACGGTAGTGGCTGTAGGGGACGTTGCGCCAGTTGAATATATGAGCAAGTTACTACAAGATTTAATCCGAATAAGCACAAAATAAATCATGACGGCTATAACAGAGATGAAACTGATCATGTGGACTAGCATAGTAGTAGGATACAGAGTAGTCGAATAGGTAGGACAGCAACACATACGGTGCAACAGGAGCAGCACCGTTGGCGTTGAGGTTGTCGCCCATGTCCAAACACCACATAGACATGGTCTTTGAGCACGGTTCGTAGTCGTTCCACGCTCGGGCATTGAAGTTTGTAACTATTTTAGATTAGAATATACTACTCCTCCGGTGCTAGTAGTAGAGCAGAGTCCTACTCTACTACTCTACTCAAGCAAGTTAGGGCATAGCATTGTTGGGAGTACCAGTACTGTGATCACTCAAGCAAGTTGTCTGGCATCGACATGACACTACGTTGCTGGTATGTGTCTCGTAAGTCAAGCGGCGTGCTGTAGTCATCATCACCTGTGCACTTCCCGCAGCACATATTCGCTTCTCCATCTTTGTTCGCACGTAATCTTGTCCAACCTTCCATCCACGCTAAGGCGCCTCCCCCCCTCATCCGAAACCCAAGCACTAACAATGGCAGAACCGAGTTGGAACTTCTTGAAAGAGTTGGAACTTCTTTTTTCTAACTTGCAATTATAGAACTAATTTTTTCTAATTAATTTCTCGTTTACATTTTGAAAATTCTTTCAATACAATGAAAAAAAATCCAAAAGGGTTTCTATGCCGCTCGCCTCGTGCTTGTCGGGGCTGTACCATTTACTCAAAGCCCTTAGGCCGGAGCTTTTTAAGCCAGCTCCTTGCTTGCTGATGCCGCCTGATCTTCAGAAACAGCGTGTCACGCAGCATAACGATCATAGGGTGGCGAGCATCAACCCCCTTGACTGCGATCCGGTCCCTGTCGGCCTCAACTACATTAACGGTATGTACTGGGATGGCATGAACACGTCTTGGATGGTGCTCGTCGACGGTCGCGGCAGCTGGATGCTCGTGGAGGTCTACACCCGGTGATTGACCCCCTTCCTTCGATTAACACTTCACTGCTTTGGCACCGCGGCCGAGAATACTCGGAATCTTACAGTAGCCAACATGATACCAAGTTTGATTTGCTCAAGGTTGTAATCTGCCAAGTGCCCACAAGATCTGCGAATTATAAAGACTTTAGGCTAATTGCGTTCTTCAACCGCGGTCTCGACTATCTGATAGGTCACTGCGGTAAGTGGATAAATCTGCACGTCCATCGCAGGATCGTACATCCTCCATGGTTCTCTGATGCCATTGAACACAAGGGCTTCATTTACACTGTCGACTCCTTCTATGGCTGGACGTATTGCTGGCCTACTCCAGTCATCGCTACAAACGGCTGTTACAGCAGTATGTTACTTTCCTATGATATCATGATGGCTTGCTTATATTACTGTCAACATTTGCTGAAAAAATATTCATGCTCATAACATGCTGTTCTTAAGATTGACTAAATCAAGAGCCCTTTTTTATTTGACTCCAACTTGATATGATGTTGTAGGCCGCCTGGTGTCCCTACCCTTCCTAATCCCAGAACCTTTCAAAGAAAAGCGGCATGGCAGTTGCAGGTTGTTCCTGGCTCGATCAGACGACAGTGAAAGATTGATGATCGTTCGCACGTACCGGACGTGTTGTTTCACGGAATACAATCACAGTCACTGCAAGGTCTTTGAGCAGGATCCCAGCTTCTCTGGGCCTTCAGGAATTTTTGACTGGAGGCTAGTAAGTAGCCTTGGTACACACTCTTTGTTTGTCGGACTGAATTATCCGATTAACCAGGAGATAACCGACGGCAAGGATCATGATGGCAGCGCGGTTTCATTCATCAGGAAAAACTGTGTGTACACAGCGTACCATGTGTCTCTGCATGCACCATACCCTGATATGTGCCGCCACGCTCTGCAGCCCAAAGTAGGAGAGAGGGTCGCATCAGACTTCGACCTGCTGGCCGGTGTTTCCTCCGTCAAGCACCCATCTGGTTCAAGCCGTCAGCCAATCTCCACAGCTTAATAAATAGTAACGTCTAACTGAGCTAGTTAGTTAGATGCGTACACTTGGTGTAGTAGGATCTTTATTTAGTTTGATGCATACACTTGTTCTTTTTTGGTAGCCCTTTTGTATTGATGGCTGCTGTTTGGTTTGGAAGAGAGAGATGCGTCTTCACTCTTCTGGCCTGCTTACTGCTTCTGTTGCACCCCCAGCCCTGGTTGCTACTGCTGCTGTTTTCAATGTACAATCAGTAGTATATTTCGTCTGTTGGTTGAATAAATGTGTTGTTAGAACGACAAACACAATGTTTTGGAAGTCGTTGCACGGTTCGATCCTTTAGTGCCTCGTACCGTACGTTGCGCATACTATTTTTCTTACGGAACACATTTTCCACTTGTTGATAACATGCAGCGCACTGATGAAGGCCCAATAGAGAAGCCCATAATTAACTAGAAGCGAGGCTCTCACATGAATCCGGCCCAGGTTCATGCTCATGGTCCCCTAAACATAAATAAGTAAATAAATAAAGAAATAAAGCTAAATGCTCATGCACCAGTTCGTTGGGAAAATAGGTAGCCCAATATTTATTTTTAAAGAATACCCAAGCTAGGCTTATTTGTTTTCTCCGAATTACTGGGCTGCAAATCTTGCAAGACGAGGAGGGATGCATTCCGGCCTGGCTTAAGAGTATGGTCAATGTCTGTCAAAAGTAATATGAAAAGGGGTTGAAATTCCAAAAAAATTATAGCAAATGGGTTATAAGTTTCTTTTTTTGTTTTTGTTCTTCACTGATATCTCATACGTATTTCATTGGATTTAACATGACAAAGTACTAATTTATTTTTAAATTTGTTTTAGTAGGGCTATTAATTTTTGGATTAAGAATATTCCGTTCCCCAGCAAAAATTTGCGAATTTTCAAAATTTCCTACATATTTAGTTTTTTTACCCTCGTACTGACCAGAAAATGGCCAGCAATTCTAAAAATGGAAAACGGGCTGCAATAAATTCCATATGAATTAGAAAATGAGTAAAAATTATAAAAATAATAGCAAATGGGCTGTACACGCCACAGATTTCACGGCTAACTTGTTTAAGCAAGGCTTTGTCAGTGAACACATGATACTAGCAGCAGTGACTGTTGGATGTCCATCCAACGGCCGAGGTGCTTCTTCAATCTCTGATCTTCCTGCTCCAGCCGCCTAAACTAGCACTGGCGGGACTGCCTGCTCCCTCCTCTTGTGGCCTGCTGTGATGCCGCGCAGGCTTCCCCGACCCACCCTACTCCCTCCGCTGGCTTGGCCGCACGCAATCAACTGTCTCCTTATTACGCGAAAAAATGATTCCTCCCACTGACATATGGGGCGCACCGGTTGGGAGGCTGACCTATGGGCCTACTAAGTTGACCCGTACGCAGGGCTTGTCAACTTAGTTAACAAACGATTCTAACAGGAGTAACCGTTGGATTTGAATCGAACGGTCCTGCTGCTTCTTCAATCGCTGCTCTTCTTGCACCAGCCGCCCAAACCAGCGTCGGGGAGACCAGCTACTCCTGCCTCTAGTGGCCGGCTATGCTGCCGTTGAGGCCTCATCGCCCCCTACTACTCCCACTGCTAGCCAGGCCCTGCGGCGACGGCAGCCCCACACCGGAGCCGAACCAGTGAACCCTCGTACTCCTCTCCGCGTGGGCATCCACTGCCGTGTCTTCCCCGGCTCCGCGTCGTCCCCTTCCTAGGCCTCGCCGTCGTCCACCACCTTGGTGCTCTCGGCGCAGCCTGGTCAATGTGGTCAACGACATTCCATTGGAAGAGTACTGTACGTGGAGAGGCTGACAGCTGGGTCCACGGCCACAGCCCAGTTTTTTTTTGTGATTTGCCAAGTAAGTCGCTTTGTCAGGCCTATTGGGCTACAAATCTTTCAAGACGAGGAGAGCTTTCATTCGGCTGGCCGAGAAAATGGCCCATCAGTAATGAGAAATGGGCTGTACATTTATAAAACACATCAAACCGGCCATTAGTTTCAAATATCTTTTTTTCATTTCGAGATTTTAAATTACATTAATTTTTATGCATGGAGAATTTGTTGGATTTTATATTGATATACATTTACTTTTAAAATTAGTTTGAATGTGAGTCGAAATTTCAGGATTAAAAACAGTTCGGACTGCGGCGAAATATGCAAAGTTTCGTATAATTTTTTAACCATGGCCACAATATGGGCTGTAATGCTAACAAAAAGAATATGGGCTCCAAAAAAATCCGTAATAATTAGCAAATGGGCTGTAAATTATTAGAAATAATGGCAGATGGGGTGTATGCTGATTTCCACAGATTTGAGGTTTTCCTGAAAAAAGGTTGACGCACAAGGAGTGACTGTTGGATGGCCATCCAACGTCCGTCGTGCTTCTTCAATCTCTGCTCTTCCTGCTCCAGCCGCTCAAACAAGCGCCGGCGGGACTGCCTACTCCCTCCTCCCTGCAGCCGGCTCTGCTGCCGCGCAGGCCTCACTGCCCCACCGTACTCCCATCGCTGGCCTAGCCATCCCTCTACTAACCCACACCTGCTGTTATTCTCCGGCGACGGCAGACGAACCAGTAAACCATCATACAGTCGTACTCCCCTCCGCGTGGGAAACAACTGCCGAATCTTCCCTGCCTCCGTGCCGTTCCCTTCCTAGGCCTCGTCGTCGTCCACCGCCCTGGTGCTCTCGGCACGGCCTGGTCAACGTGGTCAACGACCGACATGCTTCTAAAGTGGACTGTACGTGGAGAGGCCGACAGCTGGGTCCACGGCGGCACACAAGGAAATGCCTCCTTATTACACGCAAAATAATGATTCCTCCACCTGACATCAGGGACCCATCGAAAGGGCCTCTGTATTTCACAAATAAAATGTAACCGCTGCTGACAGCTCGGACCCACCAGCTATATCTTCGCACGCAAGGAAGTGCCTCCTTATTACGTAGAAAACAAATGAATACTCCCCCTGTTAGCTGGGACCCAATATAGTGGCAGGATGACTTGTGGGCCTACTAAGTTGACGGGGACGGAGGGCTTTGTCAACTTAGTCAATATGCAATATTCTAGCTCCAGTGACCGTACGATGTCCATCCAACGGCCGTAGTGCTTCTTCAACCTCTGGTCTTCTTGCTCCAGCCGCCCAAACCAGCACCGGTCGTGCCTCGTGCTCCTGCCTCCCGTGGCCGGCTGCGATGCGGCGGAGGCCTCACCGCCCCCTACTACCCCCACCGCTGGCCAGGCCATCCCTCTACTCACCCACACCCCCTGTTATTCTGCGGCGACGGCAGCCTCACACCGCTGCGGACCAGTGAACCCTCGTACTCCTCTACGCGTGGGCATCCACTGTCGCGTCTTCCTCGGCTCCGCGTCGTCCCCTTCCTAGGCCTCACCGTCGTCCACCGCCCTGGTGCTCTCGGCGCGGCGTGATCAACGTGGTCAAGGAACGGCTTCCATCGGACGTGGACTGTACGTGGAGAGGCTGACAGCTGGGTCCACGGCCGCAGCAAGGAAGTGCCTCCTTATTACGTGCAAAATAATTTTTCCTCCACCTGACAGCGGGGACCCACCATACGGGCCACCGTATTTCACGAAAAAAATGTTTCCCCCCTGACTGCTAGGACCCACTAGCTACATCTTTGCACGCAACGAAGTGCCTGACAGTCGGGACCCACCTAGTCGAAGCGTAGGTAGCGTTGTCATTCTGGTCGCGAACGTGTACGTACATATATACTCGTGGATGTAGAGGCGCGCATGTGTCGTAGTAGACGCGCATGTAGCATGTACACGTACATACAATGGCCAGGGTGCAAGAAAGAAAATACGGTCACGTATGTGTACATACGGGTGGGGTCTCGAACGCCTACTCGCGCATACATACGGCCAGGGCTCGTGTACATGGCTGGGACGGAACGGAGAAACATCTTCGTCGTCATGTTCATGGGGAGGCAACAGAATGCATCGTGTTCATGGGGAGGCAACGGAATGCGTCGTGTTCATGGGGAGGCAACAGAACGTCTGGGAGCCAACCGGCTGGGTCAGAACGGAATGCGTGGTCATGTTCATCGAGAGGGCTTGGATGGAACAGGCGATGGAAACGAGGCCTGGCGTACCGCACAACGGAGGAAATAGACCTCCTACATTCAGAACGGGGTCATGTTGATCGGGAGGGGTCTGGCGTACCGCAAAACGGAGGAAACGGACCTCCTACGGTCGAAACGGGGGTCCTGTTGATCGGGAGGGGTGTGGCGTACCACAAAACGGACGAAACGGACCTCCTACGGTCGAAACGGGGGTCCTGTTGATCAGGAGGGGTGTGGCGTACCGCAAAACGGACGAAATGGACCTCCTACGGTCGAAACGGGGGTCCTGTTCATCGGGAGGGGTGTGGCGTACCGCAAAACGGGACTCCACGGGATACTGTTCATCTCCACCATCGACCTCCTCCAGCCTCCATGGGCTACCGTCGACCTCCTCCAGCCTCCACGGGCTCCCCCTCCACCGTCTACTATTCATCCAGCCCTCCACACCACGGGGTCCTGTTCAACCACCCCTCCACGGGCACCCCTCCACCGTCTACTGTTCATCCAGCCCTCCACCACACCACGGGGTCCTGTTCATCCAGAGGTTATGCCATCGCTCACTGTTCATCCAACCCCCCCCCAACGCTCACTGTTCATCCAATCGATCGGCTTTAGTTCGCAGCAGTAGCGAAGGAATCGCTTGATCGGGTTCAGTTAATAGCCATCGATCGATCGCTCGGGTTCAGTAACACGTAGCCTGCAGTGCAATTGCTCGGGTTCAGTTAGAGCCCAACGCCTCGCTCGAGTTCAGTTAGAGCCAACGCCTCGCACACACGCGCATACGTGTACGAGAGAAACACGCATCGCTCGGCCCCCGACCTCCCACCGTAACCGGGAACTCCCCAAAATTTTCCTCCCCCTCACTTCTACCACGGTTTTTTCTGTCATGGACGGCCCAAAGAATGTCATGCAGCTGCGTCTCCGGCCCTCCCAGGACGAAAAGCCCATTCCCTGTCATGATTTTTTGTCATAGAAGTAGGAGCCCACCACATCTATGATGATACCGGGTTTTGTCACAATTATCGTCATAGAAGTGTCATATGTATGACAAAAAAAATTTCGTTCGGCCCAAAATGTCACGGATGTGTCTTTTTTTTGTAGTGATAGGAACATGTATAAGTCATGAAGAAAGCAATAGCAATAAACTAAATGATCATAGTGCTAAGCTAACAGATGGGTCTTGTCCATCACATCATTCTCTAACGATGTGATCTCGTTCATCAAATGACAACACATGTCTATGGCTAGGAAACTTAACCATCTTTGATTAACGAGCTAGTCAAGTAGAGGCATACTAGGGACTCTCTGTTTGTCTATGTATTCACACATGTACTAAGTTTCTGGTTAATACAATTCTAGCATGAATAATAAACATTTATCATGATATAAGGAAATATAAATAACAAATTTATTATTGCCTCTTGGGCATATTTCCTTCACTCTCGATGATAGTTGTGCCTCAGTGGATCGAGACTAAAGGTCGCATGTCAATGGTTAGCTTACGGCCAAGACATCCTACAACACACATGAGTGCATTCAGGATTTCTAAAACCGAGGAATGGTTATTAGTGAAAGACTGGAGCAAAATTGTGAAGGGTCGCAGAGAAGTACTAGGGGGCAGCAATGAGAAGCGCTGCCCATGATTAGGAGACATGTTCATCTACATGCTCCAATATGATGAATCAGGAGAGCTACACGTGTTCTATGCTATTTTACCTGAGAGAGAGAGAGGAGCAAGAGTGATTAGCTAGTTCCTGCTCTTAGTACTTGTTCTCTCATGTCCGTGTTCTTTGTCCTGAACTTAATCTCAAAGTGATTTGCTTTTGTGGATGACCATGTTGAACTCGATGATATCTTTGCTTCTGGTACAAGTGAATGTTTCTTCTTTAAGCTAGTGTTGGTGGTGATTAGATAGCAGTAATGACTATGATGATTAAATAGTGGTAATGACGACTATGATGATTATTAGCTAGCTAGTGTTGTTGGTGATGATATGATGCAAGAGTTTTTATATTAATATGAAGAAGAAGATGATGATGATGAGTTATTATATCATTTATGAAAGAAACCGTAGATTAGTTTCAACTGGGGATGGATATCCTAGCTAAGTGATCAAGTAATATGCCATATCCATATTACTTGATCACTTAGCTAGGACAATCCATATACACTTCAAACTAATCCGCGTTACTTTCACCTAGTGATTTAAAAACTCATTATAATGTAAAAATAATCTCTAAATTAAATGGAAAACACAAAATTAAAGGAAAAATGAAAAATAAAACCAAAACCCCCAACCTACCAACCGGTACTAAAGGTCTCCACGCCCCCGACCTTGGCTCGTGCCATGTGGTGGCCCTTTAGTGGCGGTTCGTGCTGAACCGGTACTAAAGGGGGGGACCTTTCGTCCCCACCCTTTAGTGTCGGTTATAGAACCGATACTAAACTCCCTTACGAATCGGTGCTCAAGCCCGGTTCTACACTAGTGCCTCATCGACGCGTGGGTAGACCGGCGGTGCCATGGTAGAGATTTGGGAGAGAGAGGGCAAGCGAGGGGAGGATGTAGATGAGAATGGAGGGCAGGCGGGACGATGTGAGCAAGGTAGTATTTATTGGCGGACGGAATCTAGATCGACGGGAACAGTGCACAGGCAGGGTGCCGGAATTTACTGTAGTTTGAATTAAACACAATCCCCGTAGAAAAATACGTGTGTGAACTTAATAGCTCATAGTTTCCAATACAAAACCGTGTCTGATTAATGACCCCCTCCACTCACTTGCCAAACCTCCAGCCGCGAAATAGAGTGCCAATCATGTGGGGGCTGGTTGTCATGCTAGATCTTTAAATTTTCTTTTTTGAACACCAGATATTTACATCGTCTGATGATTTTTTAACTCACACACAAGTACACAAAAATATTAATTTTCAAACCCTTATGGTTAGATGTTGCATGTAGATGTAGTTCAAATTTGAATTATGACCATTAAATGGCTAGAAAATCACTTAAATGTCTTTAAAAGGTCAAATGACCCCTAGAATTTTCCAAATTTTCACATGACTGTTGTAGTAGTGCACGTTAAACGTAGAAAAAATTTGAAGGCCGTAAGAGGAAGCTATCTCCCGTTCGTCATCAAACATGCATTGTTCCCTCTCGGAACCACGAGCCTTCTAGTGAGTTGCTCCGGTTTGTGAGGGATGTGTGTCCAAACTTTTGTCAAACAGGCAAATTTTTTTACCACATCATCTTGGTGGCTTGATATTACATCAAGCAAGGTTTCATGTCTTTATGATCATTTTTTAATTTGTTGGAATTAAAATGCCATGGCACTCCATGCATGTGCCCATGCCGTGAGACCAATATGTTTGAAAATTCCTTCTAATTTACTGCACATGGAATTAACTTGCACACAAGTACACAAATATGATTTTTCAAACCGTTATGGTTAGCCATTGCATGTAGATGTAGTTCAAATTTAAATTACGGTCATTAAATGGCTAGAAAATCAATTAAATGTCTTTAAAAGGTCAAATGACCCCTGAAATTTTTGAAATTTCACATGACAGTTGTATTAGTGCACGTTAAACGTAACAAAAAATTTGAAGGGTGTAAGAGGTAGTTATCTCCTGTTCGTCATCAAACATGCATTGTTCCCTCTCGGAACCACGAGCCTTCTAGTGAGTTGCTCCAGTTTGTGAGGGGGGGTGTCCAAACTATCGTCAAACAGGCCAATTTTTTACCACCTCATCTTGGTGGCATGACATTATATCAAACAAGGTTTCATGTTTTTCTGGTCATTTTTTTATTTTTTTTGGAATTTAATTTCCATGTGACTCCATGCACGTAGTTTCCATGCCGTGAGATTAATATGTTTGAAAATTCCTTCTAATTTACTACACATGGAATTAGCTCGCACACAAGTACACAAATATGCTTTTTCAAACCATTATGGTTAGCTGTTGCATGTAGATGTCATTCAAATTTGACTTATGGTCATTAAATGGCAAGAAAATCACTTAAATGTCTTTAAAAGGTCAAATGACACCTAAAATTCTCCAAATTTTCACAAGACGGTTGTATTAGTGCACGTTAAATGTAGAGAAAATTCGAAGGCCATAAGGGGAAGCTATCTCCCGTTCGTAATCAAACATGCATTGTTCCCTCTCGGAAACACGAGCCTTCTAGTGAGTTGCTTCGTCTTGTGAGGGGTGTGTGTCTAAATTCCATCAAATAGGCCAATTCTCTTACCACATCATCTTGGTGGCATGACATTACATCAAGCAAGGTTTCATGTGATTCTGATCATTTTTTAATTTTTTGGAATTAAAATGCCATGGCACTCCGTGCATGTATCTGTGCCGTGAGACCAATACGTTTGAAAATTCCTTCTAATTTACTGCAAATGGAATTAACTCGCACACAAGTACACAAATAAGATTTTTCAAATTGTTAAGGTTAGCCGTTCCATGTAGATGTGGTTCAAATTTGAATTATGGTCATTAAATGGCTAGAAAATCACTTATATGTCTTTAAAATGTCAAATGACCCCTGAAATTTTCTAAATTTTGACATCACAGCTGCATTAATGCATGTTAAAGCCAAAAAAATTGAAGGCCATAAGAGGAAGTTATCTCCCATTCGTCATCAAACATGTATTGTTCCCTCTCAGAACCATGAGCCTTCTAGAGAGTTGCTCCGGTTTGTGAGGGGTGTGTGTCCAAACTTTCATCAAACAGGCCAGTTTTTTTACCACATCATCTTGGTGGCATGACAGTATATCAAGCAAGGTTTCATGTTTTTCTAATCTTTTTTTATTTTATGGAATTTAAATGCCATGGCAATCCATGCATGTGTCCATGCCGTGAGACCAATATGTTTGAAAATTCCTTCTAATTTACTACACATAAATATGATTTCTCAAGCCGTTATGGTTAGCTGTTGCATGTACATGTAGTTCAAATTTCAACTACGGTCATTAAATGGCTAGAAAATCACTTAAATGTCTTTAAAAGGTCAAATGACCCTTGAATTTTTCCAAAATTTCACATGATAGTTGTATTAGTGCATGTTAAGTTTAGAAAAGATATTGAAGGCCGTAAGGGGAAGCTATCTCCCGTTTGTCATCAAACATGCATTGTTCCCTCTCGGAAACACGAGCCTTCTATTGAGTTGCTTCGGTTTGTGAGGGTTGTGTGTCCAAACTTTCGTCAAACATGCCAAATTTTTTACCACATCATCTTGGTGGCATGACATTATATCAAGCAAGGTTTCATGTGTTTCTGATCTTTTTTTAATTTTTTGGAAATTAAATGCCATGGCACTCCATGCTTAATTGTGTCATACCGTTAGACCAATATGTTTAAAAATTCCTTCCAATTTACTGCACATGGAATTAAATCACACACAAGTACACAAAATATGACTTTTCTAACCGTTATGGTTAGCTGTTGCATGTACATGTAGTTCAAATTTGAATTACGGTCATTAAATGGCTAGAAAAACACTTAAATGTCTTAAAAGGTCAAATGACCCCTAAAATTTTCCAAAATTTGACATGACAGTTGTATTAGTACTACAAATTTTCTCGTATATTTGAAACACCATCTATTGCCACTTTACTCCAAATTCGTCTTTCATAGCTAATAAAAAATATCCACAACATCACACACAATTTTTTGTAGGAACCGTTTGCGATGAAAATTTCTGGGTCTATTTAAGTCTTCCTCCTTAAGCTTCGCTGGATCGTCTGCTCCAGTGCCGGCAACCCGTGAATCCACGAATCCCGATCCCCATTCCTACACCCCCATCTTGCAAAGATGATGCCGTGGAAATGCTTCCTGACGGCTTGTACGATGGCCGTGTCCTCCCTGAGCGCCGCCGCCTATGACGAGAGCGCGGCCGCCTACGCCGGGAGTACCGCTGGATCCGCATTGAGCGCGGCCGCATCCACCGAGAGGGCATTGCGGCCGCTGACATGGCAGCTGCAGCAGCCAAGACGGCTGCAGTAGCTGCGACGGCGGCTGCAAACGCCGAGAGCGCTCAAGCTGTCGTCTATGCCGCCGATGTCGCCCTGGCCCGGGTCGAGGCCATACACGCCAAGATCGAGGACGCACACGCCAAGATATCCCAGGCCACCTCAGAATCCAGCATGCAACCCACGTATGAAAAGGCGGCGTTAGCCATGGAGCACCTGCTTCCTCATGAGGTCGCCGAGCGGGAGCTCGAGATGCAGGAGACGGCGGAGATTGAGGAGCGTTGGGAGGAGGATCTGCGCGTGGCCGAGGTTGAGGTAGAGAAGAGTATGTCCTTCGAGGAATCTTAAGGGCGGTGCCAAGGACAAGTACGCAGACGTGATCGACTTCAGCAGGGGGGACGCGGAGTCCACCAACGGCGGCATTTCGCCATGAAAAGTCATCGACGTCTCATCTCATACCGGTGGTGCATAGACTGGCACGGCGGCGGATTTGTTAAAATTATGCGTACTTAGGCTTTGTTTTTAATGGTGGTCTTTTGTTAGAGCAATGTTTAGGTCAACCGGCTCTGTTTAACTACTACAATTTGTCGATTCAGTAAGTGTGGTGTGTGTTGTACGCTCTTTTGTGTTCCCAAATTAGCAAGCGATGTTAAATTATGCAATGACGTACCCGGGGAAATTTCCACCAAAATTTGAATTATCAAACTCATCCCATGCGCGTAAAGCAGAAGAATCGTTTGTGTTGCACACAATCGTTCAATGTGAATGGTGTCTGGCGGCACCGCACGCAAAGTTTCCCTCCACATTTCCAAATTTTTGGTCTACCGCCAAAATATCTACCCCCGCCCCCTCCCCTTCCCCACCCCCTTTTCTCCCTGACCACAAGTCACATTTCCCCTGTTTCCTCCTTCCTTCCTAAGCTATAGCCGCTTCCTCGCTCTCGCCGTCTCGCATCCTACCGCCGGGGTCGCCATGGTCTTCTTCAACGAATTATCCAGTGGTTCCTCCAACGACAACGACTCCTTCACTACCCGGGTATGCTTCTCTTCTCTCTCTCGGGCTATGACTTGGAATGAAGGATTTTAACCAGGCGGTTGATTTGAGTCGTTTCTTCCTCTTGTCGATCCCCAGGATCGTCAGTTGCAATGAATGGAGCAGTGTGGCTGAAGATCTGTCTGCTCGTTGTCACCATCAATCTCCATGTGTGAAGCTAGTTGCATTTGAATCTGTGGACAGCGGGAGGAAGTTGCTGACATGTGTAGAGAAGTTTGGACCATATTTAGTTGTTACAAATCATTTGTTAAATGTGATTCAGACACTATCACGGTACCAACCCATTCATACCACACCTTCAACCAAACGCATCCTAATACAGTGTCACAGTTTGTACCTAGTATCTAAAAATATTGCCATCTCATCAGCGTTGCCATTAGAAAATTATTTGGCACCGCTTCAGCAGTTTGTGCAGCCAACTTTGGTCCACACATCTGAGAAGTGAAGCAGTAAAATACTAAATCTTTATGGCATGAAGGAACTGGGCATCGGAGCAACTAGGTGCTCCGGAGTCCGGGTCCCTGATTTTTTCCGCTGCATCGGCTCGCCAGTGCAGGGCACCAACGCGAGATGTAGCAACAGCTTTCTTTACACCGGTTTTGGCATACCACTGGTACGCGTCGGTGCTATACAAACAGTTTTTAACCCCTTTCCGCGATGGCATTTGGAACCGTCGCCAAGTGAGTGTGGGCGATAGGGGGGGTCCTTCCCACACAACCCAGAAATCATCGGGGATAGGACCTCCTGGGACACAGGCTGGGGCTGTGTGCAATTGGGCCAGGCATCGAAACACAATCATTTTCGTAGGTATGTACATCCCACACGGTAATCCGAGAAAATCATTTCCGTAGGTACGTACATCCCACACGATGAATCCGAGAAAAACATTTCCGTTTGTATGTATATCACACACAGTCAATCCAAGGATTACGTGTCCGTTCTAATATACATCCCACACAGTTAATCCAGGCAAAACGTTTCCGTTCGTACATACATCCCACACAGTTTTATGTATAGGATCATGTGTGAAAGGTGTAACTATCACACACGGTTTGCCTTGGTTAACTGTTTGCTTTTATCAACTATATCACACACAATTTGATGAAGAAAACTGTGTGGCATCGGGCTATCCATTGCAAGAACTTTTACTGCTAGAACCGTTCGCAAAGGTCCATGACACATTTAGCAGGTTTATTAGTTTACAATTGATAATTCCAGTATTACGCAAATTCACATTTCATATCGAACAGTTGTTTGCCAATTTCATATCAGGCATATAAATATATTATAACGTCACAGTACGGTAGCTACATGAAAACATCACAGTACAACATATAGCTAGTTCAACTTCATAAGAACAATCTATTCATATCCCTAATCGAGATCATCTAGGCTCGTCTATCCACCTCTGCTTTCAGTTCAGTAAGAACCTGTTTTTCATGGGCCAACTGGGAAAGTGCCTCCTCCTTCGCCAACACCATCTTAGCAAAGTCTAATTTAAAAATCTGAGCTCATTCCCCACCTTCAACTTTTTATCCCGCATCTTCAAATATTCTTCAGCTTTGACAATAGTTTCTCTAAGCCTATGTCTGTTCTCTTCCTCATACATGCTCCAGAGCTTCGCTAGGCACATCTTAAAAGACTGTGGCCACTCTTGATCAACCCACTCCAAGTAAGAACACTTCTGTTCATCCTATAATATTTAAAACTAGATCAGTAACAATTGTAGGGGAATTGGATTTATAGCAACATAGAAAATCACCAATGCTTATTTTGAAAAGCTGAAGAAACATGTTAATTATGACATATCTTCTCAAAAAGATCAATGTGCAAATGAAATAATTGGTACTGAGACAACAACCAAATTCTGGAACATCAGAAGCTATAATTAACTACAATGACGCTACAAGTTCTTACTCATGTACAATAAATAACAAATGGAACATTTTACGAGGAAGGTAAATATAACTGCAACAGCATAGCGACAGTATTTTGATGACAGCAAATTGATACTAATAGGTGTGTACATGCACAAATTTAGTAACATAGAACTAATAGCACTAAGACCATCCACTATGTATGCCAAAACTGGGGTAAAGACAACTGTTGCTACATCTCGCATCGGTGCCCTGCACTGGCGAGCTGATGCAGCGGAAAAAAATTAGGGACCTGGACTCCGGAGCACGTAGTTGCTCCGATGCCCAGTTCCTTCGTGCCATAAAGAATTAGTATTTTACTGCTTGGCTGCTCGGATGTGTGGACCAAAGTTGGCTGCACAAACTGCTGAAGTGGTGCCAAATAATTTTCTAATGGCACCGCTGAACAGATGGCAACAACTTAAGATACTAGGTACAAACTGTGACACTGTCTTAGGATGCGTTTGGTTGAAGGTGCGGTATGAATGGTTTGGGACCGTGACAGTGTATGAATCACATCTAACAAATGATTTGTAACAACGAAAGAGGGTCTATCCTCTCTGCACATGCCAGAAACTTCCTCCCACTATCCACAGAATCAAACGCAACTAGCTTCACGCATGGAGATTGATGGTGACAACGAGCAGATAGATCTTCAGCCACCCCACTCCATTTGTTGCCACTAATGGTCCTAGGGACCTACAAGAGGAAGAAATGACTCAAATCGACCACCGGGTAAAACTCCTTCATTCCAAGTCATAGCCCGAGAGGGAGAAGAGAGGCATACCCGGGTGGTGAAGGAGTTGCCGCCGGAGGAGGAACCGATGGAGAGGTCTTTGAAGAAGACCATGGCGACCACGGCGGTAGGATCCGAGACAACGAGAATGAGGAAGCGGCTATAGCTTAGCAAGGAAGGAAAGAAGGAGGAAACGGGGTAAATGTGACTTGTGGTCGGGGAGAAAAGGGGGTGGGGAAGGGGGCGGGGGTAGATATTTTGGCGGTAGGCCAAAATTTTGGAAATGTGG
Source organism: Triticum urartu (assembly GCF_003073215.2). Taxonomy (NCBI): domain Eukaryota; kingdom Viridiplantae; phylum Streptophyta; class Magnoliopsida; order Poales; family Poaceae; genus Triticum; species Triticum urartu. Next base: position 385,155,859 of record NC_053027.1, on the reverse strand, counting down.
AGGGAATCTTTGCGCGCGGTGCTGCCAGACCATTCACTTTGAACGATTGTGTGCATCACAAATGATTCTTCTGCTTTACGCGCATGGGATGAGTTTGATAATTCAAATTTTTTTGGAAATTTCCCCGGGTATGTCATTGTATAATTTAACATCGCTTGCTAATTTGGGCACACAAAAGAGCGTACAGAAGACAGACCACACTTACTGGATCAAGCAATTTAGTAAGTAAACAGAGTCAATTGACCTAAACATTGCTCTAACAAAGGACCAGCATTAAAAATAAAGCCTAAGTATGCATAATTTTAACAAATCCGTTGCCACGCCGGCCTATGCATCGCTGGTGTGAGATGAGACGTCGATGACTTGTCCTGGCGACATGCCGCCGTTGGTGGATTCCGTGTCCCCCTGCTGAAGTCGGCCACGTCCTCGTCCTCGTCCTCGGCGCCGCCCTCAAGGTTGTAGTACTCGTAGTAGTGGCTGTGACAGAGCTCGCATTGGTACTCCTTCACCGATTCCTCGATGGACAGACTCTTATCTAACTTGAACTTGGCCACGCGCAACTCCTCCTCCTGGCGCTCCTCGATCTCCGCTGCCTCCTGCATCTCCAGCTCCCGCTCGGCGACCTCATGAGGAAGCAGGTGCTCCATGGCCACCGCCGCATTTTCAGACATGGGTTGCATGCTAGAGTCCGAGGTGGCCTAGAATATCTTGGCGTGTGCATCCTCGATCTAGGGCGACATCGGTGGCACGGACGGCAGCTCGAGCGTTCTCGGTGCTTGCAGCCGCCGTGGCAGTAGCAGCTACAGCCGTCACGACTGCTGCAGCTGTCTTGTTGGCTGTCGCAGATGCCCTCTCGGCGTAAGAGGCCGCGCCTAATGCGAATGCGGCGGCACTCTCGGTGTTGGTGGCCGCGCTCTTGGCGCAGGCAGCGGCGCTCGGGGGGGACGCGGCCATCGTACGGGCCTTCACGAAGCATTTCCACGGCATCATCTTTGCAAGAAGGGGGTGCGGGAATGGGGATCAAGATTCATGGATTCAGGGGTTGCCGGCACTGAAGCAGACGAGCCGGCAAAGCTTAAGGAGGGAGACTTAAATAGACCCAGATATTTTCATCGCAAACGGTTCCTACAAAACAGCTGTGTGTGATGTTGCAGATATTTTTATTAGTTTTGAAAGATGAATTTGGAGTGAAGTGGCAAAGCATGGTGTTTTAAATGAACTAGAAATTTTGTAGTACTAATACAACTGTCATGTCAAATTTTGGAAAATTTCAGGGGTCATTTGACCTTTTAAGAGATTTAAGTGATTTTCTAGCCATTTAATGACCGTAATTGAAATTTGAACTACATGTACATGCAACAGCTAACCATAACGGTTTGAAAACTCATATTTCGTGTCCTTGTGTGCGATTTAATTCCATGTGCAGTAAATTAGAAGAAATTTTCAAACATATTGGTCTAACAGCTATGGCACAATTAAGCATGGAGTGACATGGCATTTTAATTCCAAAAAATAAAAAAAACCAGAAACACATGAAACCTTGGTAGATGTAATGTCATGCCACCAAGATGATGTGGTAAAAAAATTGGCATGTTTGATGAAATTTTGGACACACACCCCTAACAAACCGGAGCAACTCACTAGAAGGCTCGTGGTTCCGAGAGGGAACAATGCATGTTTGATGACGAACGGGAGATAGCTTCCTCTTACGGCCTTTTTTTTCTACGTCTAACATGCACTATTACAACTGTAATGTGAAATTTTGAAAATTCTAGGGGTCATTTAACCTTTTAAAGACATTTAAGATATTTTCTAGCCATTTAATGACCGTAATTCAAATTTGAACTACATCTACATGCAACGCCTAACCAAAACGGTTTGAAAAACTCATATTTGTGTACTTGTGTGCGAGTTAATTCCATGTGCAGTAAACTAGAAGGAATTTTCAAACATATTTATCTCACGACAAGGACACATGCATACATATGCATGGAGTGACATGGAATTTTAATTCCAAAAAAATCAGAAACACATGAAACCTTGGTTGATGTAATGTCATGCCACCAAGATGATGTGGTAAAGAAATTGGCATGTTTGACAAAAGTTTGGACACACACCCCTCACAAACTAGAGCAACTCACTAGAAGGCTCATGGTTCCGAGAGGGAACAATGCATGTTTGATGACGAACAGGAGATAGCTTCCTCTTACGTCCTTTAATTTTTTTCTACATCTAACGTGCACTACTACAACTGTAATATGAAATTTTGGAAAATTCTAGGGGTCATTTGACCTTTTAAAGACATTTAACTTATTTTCTAACCGTTTAATGACCGTAATTCAAATTTGAACTACATCTACATGCAACACCTAACCAAAACGGTTTGAAAAATCATATCTGTGTACTTGTGTGCGAGTTAATTCCATGTGCAATAAATTAGAAGGAATTTTCAAACATATTGGTCTCGCGACATGGACACGTGCATACGTATGCATGGAGTGACATGGCATTTTAATTCCAAAAAATAAAAAAATGAACAGAAAAACATGAAACCTTGGTTGATGTAATTTCATGCCACCAAGATGATGTGTTAAAGAAATCGGCATGTTTAACAAAAGTTTGGACACACACCCTTCACAACCAGGGCAACTCACTAGAAGGTTTGTGGTTCTGAGAGGGAAAAATGCATGTTTGATGATGAATGGGAGATAGCTTCCTCTTACGGCGTTCAAATTTTTTCTACGTTTAACATACACTAATACATTTGTCATGTGAAAATTTGGAAAATTTCATGGGTCATTTGACCTTTTAAAGACATATAAGTGACTTTCTAACCATTTAATGACCATAATTCAAATTTGAACTACATCTACATGCAACGCCTAACCAAAATGGATTGAATAATCATATTTTTGTGTACTTGTGTTCGAGTTAATTCCATGTGCAGTAAATTAGAAGGAATTTTCAAGGCATGGGAACATGCATGGAGTGCCATGGTATTTTAATTCCAAAAATTTAAAAAATGATCAGAAAAACATGAAACCTTGCTTGATTTAATGTCATGCCACCAAGATGATGTGGTAAAAAATGGCTTGTTTGACGAAAGTTTGGGCACACACCCCTCACAAACCGGAGCAACTCACTAGAAGGCTCGTGGTTCTGAGAGGGAACAATGCATGTTTGATCACGAACGGGAGATAGCTTCCTTTTACAGCCTTCTATTTTTTCTACATCTAACATGCACTACTACAACTATAATTTGAATTTTTTAAAATTCTAGGGGTCATTTGACCTTTTAAAGACATTTAAGTGATTTTCTAGCCATTTAATTACCGTAATTCAAATTTGAACTACATCTACATGCAATGCCTAACCAAAATAGTTTGAAAAATCATATTTGTGTACTTGTGTGCGAGTTAATTCCATGTGCAGTAAACTAGAAGGAACTTTCAAACATATTTGTCTCACGACATGGACACATGCATACGTATGCATGGAGTGACATGGCATTTTAGTTCCAAAAAAATCAGAAACACATGAAACCTTGGTTGATGTAATGTCATGCCACCAAGATGATGTGGTAAAAAATTTGGCATGTTTGATGAAAGTTTGGACACACACCCCTAACAAACCAGAGCAACTCACTAGAAGGCTCGTGGTTCCGAGAGGGAACAATGCATGTTTGATGACGAACGTGAGATAGCTTCCTCTTACGGCCTTCAATTTTTGTCTACGTCTAACGTGCACCACTACAACTGTAATGTGAAATTTTGGGAAATTCTAGGGGTCATTTGACCTTTTGAAGATATTTAAATGATTTTTCTAACCATTTAATGACCGTAATTCAAGTTTGAACTACATCTACATGCAACGCCTAACCAAAACTGTTTGAAAAATCATATATGTGTACTTGTGTGCGATTTAATTCCATGTGCACTAAATTAGAAGGAATTTTCAAACATATTGGTCTCACGACATGGACACATGCGTATGTATGCATGGAGTGACATGACATTTTAATTCCAAAAAATAAAAAAATCAGAAAAATATGAAACCTTGGTTGATGTAATGTCATGCCACCAAGATGATGTGGTAAAGAAATTGGCATGTTTGATGAAAGTTTGGACACACACCCCTCAGAAACCGGAGCAACTCACTTGAAGGTTCCTGGTTCCAAGAGGGAACAATGCATGTTTGATGACGAACGGGAGATAGCTTCCACTTACGACCTTCGAATTTTTTTATACGTTTAGCGTGCACTAATACAACTGTCATGTGAAAATTTGGAAAATTTGAGGGGTCATTTGACCTTTTAAAAACATTTAAGTGATTTTCTTACCATTTAATGACCGTAATTCAAATTTGAACTACATCTACATGCAACGCCTAACCAAAACGGTTTGAAAAATCATATTTTTGTGTACTTGTGTGCGATTTAATTCAATGTGCAGTAAATTAGAAGGAATTTTCAAACATATTGGTCTCAAGGCATGGGCACGTGCATGGAGTGCCATGGCATTTTAATTCAAAAAAATAAAACATGATTAGAAAATCATGAAACCTTGCTTGATTTAATGTCATGCCACCAAGATGATGTGGTAAAAAATTGGCTTGTTTGACGAAAGTTTGGACACACACCCCTCACAAACCGGAGCAACTCACTAGAAGGATCGTGGTTCCGAGAGGGAACAATGTTTTTGATGACGAACGGGACATAGCTTCCTCTTACGGCCTTCAAATTTTTTTCTACGTTTAACGTGCACTAATACAACTATTATGTGAAAAGTTGGAAAATTTCAGGGGTCATTTGACCTTTTAAAGACATTTAAGTGATTCTCTAACCAGTTAATGACCATAATTCAAATTTGAACTACATCTATGTGCAACGCCTAAACATAACGGTTTGAAAAATCATATTTTGTGTACTTGTGTGCGAGTTAAAAAATCATCAGACGATGTAAATATCTGGTGTTCAAAAAAGAAAATGTAAAGATCTGGCAAGACAACCGGCCCCCACACGATTGGCACTCTATCTCGCGGCTCGAGGTTTGGTAGGTGAGTGGCGGGGATCATTAATCAGACACGGTTCTGTATTGGAAACCGTCAGCTATTATGTTCACACACCGATTTTCCTATGGGAATCGTGTGTAATTCAAACTACAGTACTCGTAAATTCTGGCGACCGGCGTGTGTACTGTCCCCGTCGATCTAGATTCCGGCTGCCAATAAATACTACCTTGCTCACGTCATCCCGACTGCATTCTCATCTACATCCTCCCCTCGCTCGCCCTCTCTCTCTCTCTCTCAAATCTCTGCCATGGCGCCGCCGATCTGCCCACGCGCCGACGAGGAGTCGCCCCCCCCCCCCCCCCCGAGGATGCTCGCTCGATTAGCAGCGACGAGGACCCCTACGCGCCGCCTAACGAGGTTGTGCCGGATCCCCCAACTTTGGATAGGTTTTGGCGCCAGTACAATCTTTGTCTGTGGAAGTCGCTGCCACCGGCTGAGAAAGCCAAGTGGCGTTCAAGAAGGAGATGGCAGAGGAGGAAGCTAGGTACCAGGTGGCCTGTGAAGCCCGTGATACCGCCTGGAAAAAGGAGGCGGCGGAGCTTTGGGAGCAGGCGCATCATTGTGCCGAGGAGGTGTATGATGACGGGTAGTTTGCGAGGAAGGTCATAGGCACTGGGCGCCATGTCACTGCGTGGAGGTGGGCCGATAAGCTCCAGCGTGCCACCGACGAGGAGCTTTAGTGGGCGCCCAATGAATTGGAAAGATCAGCTGCGCGCGTCCGTGAACAAGAGGCAGATCGGTAAGCGCTGCGAGGGAGAGGAGGCGGAGTACTGCCTCTGCACTGGGAAGACGTCGTGCACCAGGGAGCTACTGGCGAGGGGCTACCGGAATACTAGCCCCAGGAGGGATTATTAGTTTTAGTATTGTTCATTTTCAATTTTATGCATTGTACCTAGTAGTTAAGTATCATCACGTATATGTGATGATATTATATATATATATTCTGTGATAAACTAATGAACAATTAATATATATATATATATATATTATGAATTCCATTTTCTATCTGTTTTTGTATACTAATTTGAATCTCGCTGTTATCATCCACATATACATAATGGAAAGCGTATACACACACATTGAAACAGAACATGTAAGAATGGAAAATAGAGTACACACATTGAAATAGAGCAATAAACAGAGCAATACTATGATTGATGTGAATACATAGCAATCCACGTCGAAATGACTTTCCAAAATAAAACGCGTCCATGAGACCATGACCAGCAGCCCTTGCCTACGGTAGCTCTTGGCTCTGCCTGAACTCGTGCAGGCGTTTGTCCAAGCGCACGCTCACGGTACATCTGGAGCGCGATCTCGAGCTCCATGTTGGCTATTTCATCGAAGATCACCAGCTCGAGGATACGACGACCATGTTCCTCTACTGCGCCCAGGTGGACACCTGGGCCAAGGAGGCGGTCGAGCCTACGGACCAGCGCGTTGGCATCTAGTGGGTCGTAGACAAGGCGGACGGCGGCACCATGCGAACGGCGCGGCGGGCATCCGGTGCAAGTACGATGCGGCTAGCCTCTGGTGCAAGTAAGAGCGCTGAGGGCCTCTGCCCACTCCTGGCGAGGAATGAGGGTACTAACGGGATGTGTACCCAGCCGCGACGCCGTTTTGACAGTAGGCAAGCGCCGATCGGTCCGCTCTTGCTATGCGGCGCGCTGCGTCTCTTGCTCTGTGGCGCTCCAACGGTCTCTCCGTTCGGCGAGCCGCAGCCTATTGGCGTGGATGCGCCTAGCTTACTCTGCGGCGCGCCATCGATCATGTTGCGCGGCGAGCTGCAGCCTGTCGGCACTGACATGCCTATCTTGATCCGCTGCGCTCAAGCGCCATGCGCCAAAGGTCTGCTCAACCCTGGCGATGACGCTCAAGCGCCATCGCGTTGTCGGGGAGCGCCTCGACCTCGATGGGCCGGGACGCCTGATCGCTTTCCTCGTCAACGAGGTTGATGGCAGAGGCGGCACTTTGGTGGGTTGGCATGCTTGGAAAAGGTGGATGTGCTACAGACTGCGGTTGTCTCCTCCGTGCATCGCGCGCCGCCTATGCGCAATATCACTGGGTGGCGGGAAACAGGTGAGGAAATGGCGGGAAACGGTGGCGTGTTCATAAAACGAAATCAATTAATGGAAACTTAGCATTGAAGGAACATCGAGCTAGCACAAGAAGTAAATGACGATCAAATAAAAACGGACCACACTAGGGAACCCATCAGCGATGAATTCATCAATCCCAAACGGTTGAATACTAGCAAGCGTTTGCCCACAACACACATGACCTATTCCATCACAAACAGTCAGATGGATAAACTGTATGCCACGTATCACATATTGTCAAAAAGTAATGTGGTAGACCTTCTTTAACATGTGTTAAAAAATAAAAATAAAAATAAACAAGGACCTCGAGGTTAAATTAACTCATGGGATGGGTCGTATCAGTCATTTAATTTGACAGATATGACCCATCCTATCAGTTAATTTAACATCAACACAACTTTCCATCTAGTCACCCATCTGATGGCTACTCCAGCCTGAGCACACTTAACTTGAGAGTTTTCTTACATGAGCTACTGGTGGAACAGCTAGTCCTTGCTGATAGGATGCATCTTCGCATCTTGATGGTGTATCCGGATGACCGCCCGTCCCCCAATGGCCAATAGATGTTGTGTAGACAGAGCATATCACATACGTCTTATTAGAAGCAATCGTCTGTGTTATTATTGGTTTTCGCACACATTTCTGATTACAGACCTGTTTGCCACGTATCACACACATCTTGTTATATTGAACCGTTTATGTTCTCTTGTCTCAACGCAAACAGTTCATCCGAGTGAACCGCATGCCGTATATCGCACACACCTTCATTTGGCTGCCTGTTTCTTTTGTGTTGCCTAATCACAAATAGTTCATCCGAGTGAACCGTATGCCATATATCGCACACACCTTCATCTGGATACCCGTTTCTTTTGTTCCTCCTCATCGCAAACATTTAATTAAGTTGAACCGTATGCCCTGCATCGCACATGCAACTAAAATCTGAACCGTGTTTGATGCATCCTCCATCCCAAAGGTTTTGCACCTTTTTTGACGGTTATTTTACACCACTGTTATGGCATCGCACACAGTTTCATCGAAGGGTCTCTGATCGTAGTGTCGCGTTAGCAGCAACCTGTAGTAGTGTACATAGTGGATGGCCTTACTGCTATTAGTTCTGTGTTACTAAATTTGTCCATGTACACACCTGTTAGTATCAATTTGATGTCATCCAAACATTGTCGCTATGCTGTTGCACTTATATTTACCTTCCTCATAAAATGTTCAATTTATTATTTATAGTACATGAGTAAGAACTTGTAGCATTGTTGTAGTTAATTATAGCTTCCGATGTTTCAGAATTTGGTTGTTGTCTTAGTAGCAATCAATTCATTTGCACATTGGTCTTTTTGAGAAGATATGTCATAATTAACCTATTTCTTCAGTTTTTCAAAATAAGTATTAGTTATTTTCTATGTTGCTATAAACCCATTCCCCTACAATTGTTACTGGTCTAGTTTTAAATATTCTAGGATGAATGGAAGCGTTCTTACTTGGAGTGGGTTGATCAAGAGTGGCCACAGTCTTTGAAGATGTGCCTAGCAAAGCTCTGGAGCATGTATGAGGAAGAGAACAAAGGTAGGCTTAGGGAAAGTGTTGTCAATGCTGAAGAATATTTGAAGATGCGAGATAAAAATAGGAAGGTGGAGAATGAGCTCAGATTTTTTAAATCAGACTTTGCTAAGATGGTGTTGGTGAAGGAGGAGGCACTTTCCCAGTTGGATAGTGCGGAACAGGTTCTTACTGAACTTAAAGCAGAGGTGGATAAGACGTGCCTGGATGATCTCGATTAGGGAAATGTGTATATTGTTCTAGTATTGTTCTTATGAAGTTGAACTAGCTATATGTTGTATTGTGCTATTTTCAGGCAGCTATCGTACTGTGATGTTAAAATATATTTACGTGCCTGATATGAAACTGGAAAATAGCTGTTTGATATGAAATGTGTATTTGCGTAATACTGGAATTATTAGTTGTAAACTAATAAACCTACTAAATGGGTCATGGAACTTTGCAAACGGCTCTAGTAGTAAAAGCTCTTGTGATGGATAGCCCAGTGCCACACAGTTTTCTTCATCAAATCGTGTGTGATGTAGTTGATAAAAGAAAACAGTTAACCAAGGCAAAGCGTGTGCGATAGTTACACCTTTCACACATGAGCCTATACATAAAACTATGTGGGATGTACATACGAACAGAAACATTTTTCCTGGATTGACTGTGTGGGATGTACATAAGAATGGAAACGTATTCCTTTGATTGACTGTGTGTGATATACATACGAATGGAAATGTTTTTCTGGGATTCACCGTGTGGGATGTACATACGAACGGAAATGATTGGGTTTCGATGCCTCGCCCGATCGCACCTGAGCTCATTTTGCCCCAGCCAATGTGCCAGGAGGGCCTATCCCTGACGGTTTTTGGGTTGTGTGGGAAGGATCCCCCTATCGCCCACACTCACTTGGCGACGGTTCCAAATGTCGTCGTAGAAAGGGGTTAAAAACCGTTTGTATAGCACCAACGCGTACTTGTGTTTGTTTCGATAACTAATAGATTTTTGCAATAAGTATGTGAGTTCTTTATGACTAATGTTGAGTCCATGGACTATACACACTCTCACCCTTCCACCATTGCTAGCCTCTCTAGTACCGTGCAAATTTTGCCCGTGCATTAAACCGACCATATACCTTCCTCAAAATAGCCACCATACCTACCTATTATGGTATTTCCATAGCCATTCTGAGATATATTGCCATGCAACTTCCACCATTCCGTTTATTATGACACACTTCATCATTGTCATATTGCTTTGCATGATCATGTAGTTGACATCATATTTGTGGTAAAAGCCACCATTCAGCATTTTTTATACATGTCGCTCTTGAGTCATTGCACATCCCGGCACACCGCCGAAGGCATTCATATAGAGTCATATTTTGTTCTAGAATCTAGTTGTAATTCTTCAATTGTAAGTAAAGAAAAGTGTGATGGTCATCATTATTAGAGCATTGTCCCATGTGAGGAAAGGATGATGGAAGCTATGATTCCCTCACAAGTTAGGACGACTCTCCGGATTTTACAAAAAATAAAAGAGGCCAGAGAAGACCATGCAAAAAATGAGAGAAAATAGAGAAGGGGCAATGCTACTATCCTTTTTCCACACTTGTGCTTCAATGTAGCACCATGATCTTCATGGTAGAGAGTCTCCTATGTTGTCACTTTCATATACTAGTGGGAATTTTTTACTATAGAACTTGGCTTGTATATCCAATGATGGGCTTCCTCAAATTGCCCTAGGTCTTTGTGAGCAAGCAAGTTGGGTGCACACCCACTTAGTTTCTTTTTGAGCTTTCATACACTTATAGCTCTAATGCATCCGTTGCATGGAAATCCCTACTCACTCACATTGATATCTAGTGATGGGCATCTCCATAGCCCATTGATACGCCTATTTGATGTGAGACTATCTCCCTCTTTTTTGTCTTCTCCACAACCACCATATTCTATTCCACCTATAGTGCTATGTCCATGGCTCACGCTCATGTATTGCGTCAAAGTTGAAAAGGTTTGAGAACACTAAAAGTATGAAACAATTTCTTGGCTTGTCATTAGGGTTGTGCATGATTTGAATATTTTGCGTGACGAAGATGGAGCATAGCCAGACTATATGATTTTGTAGGGATAGCTTTCTTTGGCCATGTTATTTTGAGAAGACATAATTGCCTTGTTACTATGCTTGAAGTATTATTGTTTTATTTAAATATTAAACTTTTGTTTTAAATCTTATGGATCTGAACATTTATGCCACAACAAAAAATATTACATGGACAAATATGTTAGGTAGCATTCCACATCAAAAATTCTGTTTTTATCATTTACCTACTCAAGGACGAGCATGAATTAAGCTTGGGGATGCTTGATACATCTCCAACGTATCTATAATTTTGTATTGTTCCATGCTATTATATTATCTGTTTTGGATGTTTTACATGCATTAATATGCTATTTTATATTATTTTTGGGACTAACCTATTAACCTAGAGCCTAGTGCTAGTTTATGTTTTCCCCTTGTTTTTCAGCTTTGCGGAAAAGGAATATCAAACAGAGTCCAAATGGAATAAAACTTTCGCGAAGATTTTTCTTGGACCAAAAGACAACCAGGAGACTTGGAGTTCAAGTCAGAAGAGCCACAAAGCGGCGACAAGGGTGGAGGGCACGCTCTAGGGGGCGCCCCTACCATGTGGGCCCCTCATGATCATCCTGACCTAGTTCTTCCTCCTATATATATTCACATATATTCCCGAACCTCCAAAAGCATCCACGAAAACACTTTTCCACCGCCGCAACCTTCTGTTCCTGTGAGATCCCATCTTGGGGCCTTCTCCACTATCCTGCCGTAGGGGGATTTGATCACGGAGGGCATCTTCATCAACTCTTTTACCCTTCCGATGAAGCGTGAGTAGTTTACCTCAGACCTACGGGTCCATAGCTAGTAGCTAGATGACTTATCTCTCTTTGATTCTCAATACCATGTTCTCCTCGATGTTCTTGGACATCTATCCGATGTAATCTTCTTTTACGGTGTGTTTGTCGAGATCCGGTGAATTGTGGATTTATGATCAGATTACCTATGAATATTATTTGAATCTTCTCTGAATTCTTTTATGCATGATTTGATATGTTTGTATTTCTCTTCTAACTATCGGTTTAGTTTGGCCAACTAGATTGGTTTTTCTTGCAATGGGAGAAGTGCTTAGCTTTGGGTTCAATCTTGCGGTGTCCTCACCCAGTGACAAAGTAGGGGTAGCGAGGCACGTATTGTATTGTATTGTATTGTTGCCATCGAGGATAAAAGGATGGGGTTTACACCATATTGCTTGAGTTTATTCCTCTATATCATGTCATCTTACTTAAAGAGTTACTCTGTTCTTCATGAACTTAATACTCTAGATGCAGGCAGGAGTCGGTCAATGTGTGGAGTAATAGTAGTAGATGTAGGCAGGAGTCGGTCGATGTGTGGAGTAATAGTACTAGATGCAGGCAGGAGTCGGTCTACTTGACACGGACATGATGCCTATATTACATAATCATTGCCTTGGATATCATCATAACTTTGCGCTTTTCTATCAATTGCACGATAGTAATTTGTTCACCCATCGTATTATTTACCTTCAAGAGAGAAGCCTCTAGTGAAACCTATGGCCCCGGGTCTATTTTCCATCATATACTATTTTGCAATCTTTTATTTTCAGATCTATAAACCAAAAATATTTTATATTTTGTTTAGTTTTAATTCCCTATCTCTATCAGATCTCACCTTTGCAAGTGACCGTGAAGGGGTTGACAACCCCTTTATTGTGTTGGGTGCAAGTGTGTTTGTTTGTTTGTTTGTGCAGGTATTGTGATTTGTGCGTTCATCTCCTACTGGATTGATACCTTGGTTCTTAACTGAGGGAAATAGTTATCTCTACTTTGCTGCATCACCCTTTCCTCTTCAAGGGAAAAACCAACGCAAGCTCAAGAAGTAGCAATCATCACCACCTCCTTCTTCATCACCAAAGGAAACTTGAATATCGGGTATGGGCACTCCCCTTGGCTTGTGCCAAGCTTGGGGGAGGTGCCCCGGTATCGTATCACCTCCACTATCTTTTTACCTTTACGTATCTTAGTTCGACCCATAGTTATCTTTTGCTTTAGATGAATAAAATTTTAGTTCGATCCTTTCTTTTGGGGTGTTTGCTTAGTGATCTATCCTTGTAATCGCGTGCGAGATATATAATGAAGTTTAGTTTGAAGTTTTGTTCTCTTTACTTTCATGTTCAATAAAAAGAAAGGAAATAAATGAAAAAGATCATATGCTAATCTTATGGTAAGTAATGACATCACATAAGGAAGAGTATAAGTAGAAAATTTTATTGGAGATTTACAAACATAGCATTGGTCAATGATGCAATTCATGAAAGAATTAATAAGGGAAGAGAAGATTCACATGCAAATACACTATCCTAGACATCTTTTGTGATTGTGAGCCCCCATCAAAGTATTATATGCCAAAATTGTTTACGTTGGACAAGGAAGACAACATAACGATTTATGTTTGTTCATATTCACATAGAAGTTATATTCTCATAGATCCTTTAACATGTGGTGCTTGCCCCCCATCTTTGCTAGCCAAAAATTCCTCACTAAGTAGAGATACTACTTGTGCATCCAAAACCCTTAAACCAAATCTTGTTTTGAGAGTCCACCATACCTACCAATGGATTGAGTAAGATCCTTCAAGTAAGTTGTCATCGGTGCAATAAAGGCAATAAAAATTGCTTCTAAAAGTGTTGGATCATTTAGTGTAAGAGAAAATTGAGGGTTGTACGAACTTGTGATGGCAAAGAATAAAAGCGACAGACTACATAATAAAGGTTGCTATCATAAGGGGCAATATAACATGACATTCTTTTGCACTAAGAGATTGAGAATACAAACAAAAAGCTCATGGTAACCTCTGCTTCCCTATGCGAATGACCTATCTTTTACTTTTATGTATTTACTTTTATGCAAGAGTCAAGGTTCTTCTCTCTATTCCTTTTTATTTTCTCTTTTGGCAAGCGTCATGTGGTGAGGAAAGATCTAGGCACATATATCCAGTTGGATATGGGTAGAATGAGTTATTATTGTTGACATCACCCTTGAAGTGAGTATGTTGGGTGGCAAAATCTACAAGCCCCTATCTTTCTATGTGTCCGGTTGAAACTTTTTGCTCATGTGTATGCGGTGAGTGTTAGCAATCATAGAAGACTACATGATGGTTGAGTATGTGGACTTGCCAAAAGGCTCCGATACGTGACTCTTCCTGAAAATATGATGAATTGTAGTTGCAAAGTTGACTGAGAACATAGTTTGTTGGTTTTCAATAGAGTTTATGCTTTATACTTCGATGTTCTAATGAGTTGTTACTTATTCATGAGAAGTTTATGATAAAAGTTATGTGATAAAAGTTCTATGATAAAGTTCCTTGCTGTTATAATAATATACATGATGCTTCTATGTCTGTATTTTGTTTTTATCGACACCTCTCTCTCTAAGCATGTGGACATGTTTTTGATTTTGGTTTTTGCTTCAGGACAAGCGAGGTCTAAGCTTGGGGAAGTTGGTAAGTCCATTTTGCATCATGTTTAACCACTGTTATTTATAATGTTTTTATAAATAATAATGCTTTTGGAGTAATTCTAATGCCTTTTCTCTCCTAATATGCAAGGTTCACACAAAGAGGGAGAATACCGGCTGCTGGAATTCTAGACCTGAAAAAGCTACGTCGGGCTACCTATTCTGCACAACTCCAAATGAGCTGAACTTTGTGGAGAATTTTTATGGAATATATAAGAATTATTGGAGCAAATAAGTACCAGAGGGGGCCCACCAGGTGGGCACAACCCACCTGGGTGCGCCAGGGAGCCCAGGCGTGCCCTGGTGGGTTGTGCCCTCCTTGGCCCACCTCCGGTGCCCCTCTTCTGGTATATAAGTCATTTTGACCTAGAAAATAAGGAGAGGACTTTCGGGACAAACCACCGCCGTCTCGAGGCGGAACTTGGGAAGGATCACTTTTGCCCTCCGGCGGAGCGATTCCGCCGAGGGAACTTCCCTCCCGGAGGAGGAAATCATCATCATCATCTTCACCAACAACTCTCCCATCTTGGGGAGGGCAATCTCCATCAACATCGTCAATAGCACCATCTCCTCTCAAACCCTATTTCATCTCTTGTGTTCAATCTTTGTACCGGAACCTTAGGTTGGTGCTTGTGGGTGACTGTAGTGTTGATTACATCTTGTAGTTGATTACTATATGGTTTATTTGGTGGAAGATTATATGTTCAAATCCATTATGCTATTTAATACCGCTCTGATATTGAGCATGATTATTATTTGTGAGTAGTTACTTCTGTTCTTTAGGTCATGAGAGAAATCTTGTTGCAAGTAATCATGTGAATTTGGTACGTGTTTGATATTTTGATGGTATGTATGTTGTGATTCCCTTAGTGGTGTCATGTGAACGTCGACTACATGACACTTCACCATATTTGGGCCTAAGGGGATGCATTATGGAGTAGTTATTAGATGATGGGTTGTGAGAGTGACAGAAGCTTAAACCCTAGTTTATGCGCTACTTCGTAAGGGACTAATTTGGATCCAAAAGTTTAATGCTATGGTTAGATTTATTCTTAATACTTTTCTCATAGTTGCGGATGCTTGCGAGGGGGTTAATCATAAGTAGGAGGTTTATTCAAGTAAGAACAACACCTAAGCACTGGTCCATCCACATATCAAATTATCAAAGTAGCGAACACAAATCAATCCAAAATGATGAAAGTGACTAGGTGAAATTCCCGCGTACCCTCAAGAACGCTTTGCTTATCATAAGAAACCGTTTTGACCTGTCCTTGCCTCAAAAGGATTGGGCTACCTTGCTGCACTTTTTTTACCATTATTGTTACTTGCTCATTAAAAATTATCTTGCTATCAAACTACTCGTTACATATAATTTCAGTGCTTGTAGAGAATACCTTGCTGAAAACTACTTGTCATTTCCTTCTGCTCCTTGTTGGGTTCGACACTCTTACTTATCGAAAGGACTATGATTGATCCCCTACACTTGTGGATCATCGGTAACTACTCACAAAACATATTCATGCGCAAGATCAGAGGGGCATTGGATTGCATAATAGATATAAACATATAATCTTCCACCAAATAAACCATCTAGCATCAACCACGAGATGTAATCAACACTACTAGTCTCCCACAGGTACCAATCTAGGGTTTTGATACAAAGGTTGAACACAAGAGATGAACTAGGGTTTTGAGATGAGATGGTGTTGTTGAAGATGTTGATGAAGATTGGTCCTCCCAAGGTGAGAGGGTTGTTGGTGATGACAATGGATTCGATTTCCCCCTCCCGGAGGGAGGTATCCCCGACGGAATCGCTCTGCCGGAGAGCAAAAGTGCTCCTACCCAGGTTCCGCCTCGAGATGGCGGCACTCCATCCCGAAAGTCCTCTCTTTATTTTTTCTAGGGAAAATGACCTTATATACCAGAACATGGGCACCGGAGACTGGCCAGGACGCCCACTACCCACCGGGGCGTGCCAGGCGGGTAGGCGCACCCTGGTGCCTAGTGGGTACCTAGGTGGCCCCCTTTGGTGTTTGTTTTCTCCAATATTCTATATATATTCCAAAATAAATCTCCGTAAAAATTTCATCTCATTTGGAGATGTGCAGAATATGTATCTCTGGCATAGCTTTCTTAGGTCTAGAATTCCAGCTGCCGGTAATCTCCCTCTTTGTATAAACCTTGCATATTATGAGAGAAAAGGCATTAGAAATATTCCCCAAAGTGTTATATCAAATGAAAAGTCAATAAATAATAGTAGGAAAACATGGTGCAAAATGGACGTATCAACTCCCCCAAGCTTAGACCTTGCTTGTCCTCAAGCGAAAGCCGATATCAATAATCATGTCCACATGTTTAGAGAGAGAGGTGTCGACAAAATAGAATACGGACACAGTAGCATCATGATCATTATTATAACAACACTAAACTTTATGATACAAATTCTCATGAGAAAGTAATAATTCATCACAACATCAAAGTATAAAGCATAAAATTTCTTGAAAAATGACAAACTATGTTCTGAGTCAACAATGCAATTACAATTCATCATAGTTTCAGGAAAGATCTCATATCGGAGCTTTGTAGCATGTCCACATACTCAACAATAATTTAGTCTTCTATGATTGCTAACACTCACAACATATATATGGAGCAAAAAGTTTTGGCCGGACACATAGAAAGATAGGGGCTTATAATTTCGCCTCCCAACTTATTCACCTCAAGGGTGATGTCTCGATCAGAAAGACGCACAGACACTACTGGAAAAGGGCTTATGGAGTGGATCTGAATCGTGGGGACGATTTGAATCATACGGCCTGTCCCTCAGGTGAATGTTGGGGCGATCTGTTCTCCCCGCCGGTGAGATGCTCTGCCCCCGCTGCCGTGGCCATGGTGTGCGCCGTCGGTGGCGCGTCGGGGTCAGCCGCGATCGCTGGCCTAGGGCCGTCGCTCTACTTCGCGAAATCTTTAATGAGCTGGGCTGAACTCACTGCAGAGGAAGGGCCACTCGAGCGGCATGTCAAGCTCGCGCCACCCTTGCTAGCGGATTTTTGGCCGACAGCGCGGCCAGCTCGTCGCAGGGGCTCGTCCATTTCGGGGAGGTCGAGGCCGCGGGGCTCGCCAGCGTCGCGCTGTGGAGGTCGTTCGCCGAGCGTCATTGCGGCGGTGCTTCCTGCTGGGGCTCCGCGGCAGGGCCGCCTGCTTCCTTGGGCCGTCCTCTGCCCATGGGAGAGCCGTGTGGCTCGTCTGGTGCTGGGGCGGTGGTCGGAGGAGCCGCCCCGCCGTTGCCCACGCCGCCGGCAGTGTCATTTGCCGAGGGAGATCCCCTCTGCTCGGGTCCTCCTCTGGCCTTGACGCAGCATGGGCCGACTGGGGCTCCCGTTGCTGTTGGGCCTTATGGCGTACGGGCTGGGCGCAGGGCTATGGTTGGGCCGTCTCCTCGGGAGGTCGCCATTGTGGCCTAGAGGGCCCAGGAGATTCTGGACCAGATCAATAGGGACTGGAGACTCGCCCCGGCAGATCCGCCCCCTTGGCTATGGATCCAATGGGAGGAGGATGTGTGCTCCAGGTGACTGGCCCCTAGGGCCGGCGTGGCGTTGGGTGATACGTCTCCAACGTATCTATAATTTTTGATTGTTCCATGCTATTATATTATCTGTTTTGGATGTTTAATGGGATTTAATATGCTCTTTTACAATATTTTTGGGACTAACCTATTAACCGGAGGCCCAGTGCCAGTTTCTGTTTTTTGCCTATTTTAGAGTTTCGCAAAAAAGGAATACCAAACCGAGTCCAAACCGAATGAAACCTTCGCGATGATCTTTCTTGGACCGAAAGCAATCCAGAAGACTTGGAGTCGAAGTCTGGAACTCCACGAGGCAGGAGGACGCGCCCAGGGGGTAGGCGCGCCCCCACCCTCGTGGGACCCTCGTAGCTCCACCGACGTACTTCTTTCGCCTATATATACACTTATACCCTAGATCGATCGCAGAGAGCCACTAAACCACTTTTCCACTGCCGCAACCTTCTATACCCATGAGATCCCATCTTGGGGCCTCTTCCGGTGATCTACCGGAGGGGGAATCGATCATGGAGGGCTTCTACATCAACACCATAGCCTCTCCGATGAAGCATGAGTAGTTTACCACAGACCTTTGGGTCCATAGTTATTAGCTAGATGGCTTGTTCTCTCTCTTTGATTCTCAATACAAAGTTCTCGTCGATGTTCTTGGAGATCTATTCGATGTAATACTCTTTTGCGGTGTGTTTGTCGAGCTTCGATGAATTGTGGGTGTATGAACAAGATTATCTATGGATATTATTTGGGTCTTCTCTGAATTCTTATATGAATGATTTGATATATTTGCATGTCTCTTCGAATTATAGGTTTAGTTTGGCCTACTAGATTGATCTTTCTTGCAATGGGAGAAGTTCTTAGCTTTTGGTTCAATCTTGCGGTGTCCTTTCCCAGTGATAGTAGGGGCAGCAAGACACGTATTGTATTGTTGCCATCGAGGATAAAAATATGGGGTTTATATCATATTGCATGAAACTATCCCTCTACATCATGTCATCTTGCTTAATGAGTTACTCTATTCTTATGAACTTAATACTCTAGATGCATGCTGGATAGCGGTCGATGTGTGGAGTAATAGTAGTAGATGCAGAATCATTTCGATCTACTTGACACGGACATGATGCCTATATTCATGATCATTGCCTTAGATATCTTCAAAACTATGCGCTTTTCTATCAATTGCTCGGCAGCGATTTGTTCACCCACCGTAATACATGCTATCTTGAGAGAAGCGACTAGTGAAACCTATGGCCCCCGGGTCTCTTTCTTGTTATATTGCATCTCTTTTATTTACATTGCATCTCGTTTACTATTTTGCAATCTTTACTTTCCAATCTATACAACAAAAATACCAAAAATATTTACTTTACTATCTTTATTAGATCTCACTTTTCCGGGTGACCGTGAAGGGATTGGCAACCCCTTTATCGTGTTGGTTGCAAGGTTCTTGATTGTTTGTGCAGGTACTAGGTGACTTGTGCATTGTCTCCTACTGGATTGATACCTTTGTTCTCAAACTGAGGGAAATACTTACGCTACTTTGCTGCATCACCCTTTCCTCTTCAAGGGAAAACCAATGCATGCTCAAGAGGTAGCAAGAAGGATTTCTGATGCCGTTGCCGAGGAGATCTACGCCAAGATAAGACATACCAAATACCCATCATAAACTCTTCTCCCTCGCATTACATTATTTTCCATTTGATTCTCATTTTCCACTCCCCCACTTCACAAAAATTTGCCGTTTTATTCACCCTCTTTTTCATTCGTCGTTTTCTCGTCAGATCTCTTCTTTGCTTGTGTGCCTTGTGTCTTCTATTTGCTTACATCTTCGCTTGCTAAAAATCTATTCATATGGATCCCCATCCACTTGCTAATCTTTTTAAAAGATCCAATCATAATGAACCAATTACTACTGAGATGAGTGCACTAGACTATCTTTATGAAGTTTTGCTTGAGATTCGTGAATCTGAAAATTATGATGAAGAAATTTATGAAGTGATTCATGATAGCTCCTTATAAGAAAAGCATGATTGCAATGATGTTATTATAAATTCTCTTAATGTCAATTGTGTTAATGATATGCAAAACCACAAGCTTGGGGATGCTAGTTTTGCTATGACTGTTATTTGTTGCAATGATCATGATTGGGGTGTTTCTTCTTATGATCTTGAAAATTTATTTAAGCCCCATGATGAATATGAGATTGGTAATAATGTTTGCAATAATATTGATAGTGGGTTTGGAAGAGTGTCAACTTTAGATCCCACATATTTGGAGAATGTTGAATCTTATAAAGTTTTTTATAAAAGTGGGTTCAGAGAGGTCATGACTTTATTTTATGATAATCCCACTATTTTGGAAGAGTGTCAACTTTGCATGCATGTGGATCCTGAATAGAAAATTTGATGTGATAGATATATTGTTGAATTTGATTATGATCCTGCATGTAATTATTATGAGAGAGGAAAATATGGTTGTAGAAATTTTCGTGTCACTAAATTACCTCTCGTTATGTTGAGATTGATATTGTTTCTTTCTTCTTCCTTGCATATGCTAGTTTTCACTTGTCTTGATAATTTGTTTGCTTAAAAAATGCATATGCATAGGAAGTATGTTAGACATAAACTTAATTGTCTCACGTTTTATGATGCTCTCTTCGTGTTTCAATTATTATCTTTCGTCTCAGCATCGTTGAAATATTATGCCTAGCTAGGGGCATTAAACGATAGCGCTTGTTGGGAGGCAACCCAATTTTATTTTTGTTCTTTGCTTTTTGTTCCTATTTAGTAATAATTAATTCATCTAGCTTCTGTTATGATTGTGTTTTTATGTCTTAATTAGTGTTTGTGCCAAGTAAAGCCTTTAGGATCTTCTTGGGTGATTGTTGTTTGATCTTGCTCATGAAAACAGAAAGTATGCGCTCACGAAAATAATTATAATTTTTTACCAGAGAGAGATAAAATACCAATTCTAACTACAGTAGATCAATATAATTTTTATCCTGGTCTTGCAAATTTTTCAGAATTTTTGGAGTTATAGAAGTATTTGAAACCTCCAGATTGCTACAGACTGTTCTGTTTTTGACAGATTCTGTTTTTCGTGTGTTGTTTACTTATTTTAATGAATCTATGAATAGTATTGGGGGGTATGAACCATAGAGAAGTTGGAATACAGTAGTTTTAACACCAATATAAATAAATAATGAGTTCATTACAGTACCTTAAAGTGGTGGTTTATTTTCTTATACTAACGGAGCTCATGAGATTTTTTGTTGAAGTTTTGTGTCGTGAAGTTTTCAAGTTTTTGGGTAAAGATTTGATGGATTTTGGAATAAGGAGTGGCAAGAGCTTAATATTGGGTATTCCATAGGCACCCTGAGGTAAAATTAAAGGACAACCAAAAGTGTAAGCTTGGGGATGCCCCGGAAGGCATCCCCTCTTTCGTCTTCGTCTATCGGTAACTTTACTTGAGGCTATATTTTTATTCACCACATGATATTTGTTTTGCTTGGATCGTATTGTATGATTTGAGTCTTTTCTTTTTATTTTACCACAATCATCCTTTCTGTACACACCTTTTGGGAGAGACACGCTTGAATCGGAATTTATTAGAATACTCTATGTGCTCCACTTATATCTTTTGAGCTAGATAATTTTGCTCTAGTGCTTCACTTATATATTTTTAGAGCACGGTGGTGGTTTTATTTTATAGAAATTATTGATCTCTCATGCTTCACTTATATTATTTTGAGAGTCTTTTAGAATAGCATGGTAATTTGCTTTGGCTATAAAACTAGTCCTAATATGATGGGCATCCAAGATGGGTATAATAAATACTTTCATATAAAGTGCATTGAATACTATGAGAAGTTTGATGCTTGATGATTGTTTTGAGACATAAGGATGGTGATACTGGAGTCATTCTAGTAGATTAATTGTGAATTTGAGAAATACTTGTGTTGAGGTTTGCAACTCCCGTAGCATGCACATATGGTAACCGTTGTGTAACAAATTTGAAGCATGAGTTATTTCTTTGATTGTCTTCCTTATGAGTGGCAGTCGGGGATGAGCGATGGTCTTTTCCTACCAATCTATCCTCCTAGGAGCATGCCTGTAGTGCTTGGTTTTGATGACTTGTAGATTTTTGCAATAAGTATGTGAGTTCTTTATGACTAATGTTGAGTTCATGGATTATACGCACTCTCACCCTTCCACCGTTGCTAGCCTCTCTAGTACCACGCAACTTTCACCGGTACCATAAACCCACCATTTACCTTCCTCAAAACAGCGACCATACCTACCTATTATGGCATTTCCATAGCCATTCCGAGATATATTGCCATGAAACTTTCCACCGTTCCGTTTATTATGACACGCTCCATCATTGTCATATTGCCTTGCATGATCATGTAGTTGACATCGTATTTTTGTCAAAGCCACCATTCATAATTTTTTCATACATGTCACTCTTGATTCATGGCACATCCCGGTACACTGCCGGAGGCATTCATATAGAGTCATATTTCGTTCTAAGTATCGAGTTGTAATCCTTGAGTTGTAAATAAATAGAAGTGTGATGATCATCATTATTAGAGCATTGTCCCATGTGAGGAAATAAAAAAAGGCCAAAGAAGCCAAACAAAAAGAGAGAGAGAAAAGGAGAGAAGGGACAATGCAACTATCCTTTTTCCACACTTGTGCTTCAAAGTAGCACCATGATCTTCATGATAGAGCGTCTCTTATTTTGTCACTTTATATACTAGTGGGAATTTTCATTATAGAACTTGGCTTGTATATTACAACAATGGGATTCCTCAAAATTCCCTAGGTCTTTGTGAGCAAGCAAGTTGGATGCACACCCACTTAGTTTCTTTTGTTGAGCTTTCATACATTTATAGCTCTAGTGCATCCATTGCAAGGAAATCCCTACTCACTCACATTGATATCTATTGATCGGCATCTCCATAGCCCATTAATACGCCTAGTTGATGTGAGAGCATCTTCCTCCTTTTTGTCTTCTCCACAACCACCATTCTATTCCACCTATAGTGATATGTCCATGCCTCACGCTCATGTATTGCGTGAAAGTTGAAAAAGTTTGAGAATACTAAAGTATGAAGCAATTGCTTGGCTTGTCATCGGGGTTGTGCATGATCTGAATATTTTGTGTGATGAAGATGGAGCATAGCCAAACTATATGATTTTGTAGGGATGAACTTTCTTTGGCCATGTTATTTTGAGAAGACATGATTACTTTGTTAGTATGCTTGAAGTATTATTACTTTTATGTCAATATTAAAATTTTGTCTTGAATCTTTCGGATCTGAACATTCATCCCACAATATAGAAAATTACGTTGATAATTATGTTAGGTAGCATTCCACATCAAAAATTCTGTTTTTACTTACTCGAGGACGAGCAGGAATTAAGCTTGGAGATGCTTGATACGTCTCCAACGTATATATAATTTTTTATTATTCCATGATATTATATTATGTGTGTTGGATATTTAATTGTCTTTAATATGCTCTTTTATATTATTTTCGGGACTAACCTATTAATCAGAGGCCGAGTGCCAGTTTCTTTTTT